>NC_138778.1:1921249-2000319 GCF_965119305.1 Pelophylax lessonae
TGATGCCGCTGACCTTATCTCGCATCGGTAAAAAAAAAAAAAAACTCATGAAATATTCAGGGCGCTCCTCAGGAAATGAGGCGCTTTACACAGCATTTCATATCAGACCGGCAGATTGGATCCGGGGAATACATGAAAATCTGACCTGTCGCAGGGAACACTGCAAAGAGTATTCAAGTTACAGAAACCCCCCCTCCCCCCCCACCCCAACACTGCCAAACCTTCACACCCATGCAGTTTGCTTCTGATCCGTTTCTGAAATGCGTTTTTTTATGATTTTTTTGGCCAATTTGTTGTAGGGCAGAATAGAAAAAACGCAAACCGCAGCAAAAATGGCAGCCCTGACCCTTTCCAAAAAACGCATTGGCCGAAAATAAACATCATTGTGAACGCGTCCCATAGGAAGCCATGGTACACGGACTGGAGTGCGTTTCTGCAAAAAGCACCAAAAAACGAATCTTTATGTATGAAAAACTGCAGCCGTGGGGAATTTCTGCTGCTTTTTTCCCATATTTAAATGTTCAATGGGGAATAAAACCGACACTTTTTATCTACAGTAATAATTGATCTCACTCTGGCGATTGCAGCGATATCTCACATGTGTGGCTGGAACAGCGTTTATATTTGTGAGTGCGCAAACTCTTTATGGAGGGATCGGGGGGAATGTGACAGTAATAGGAGTGACAGGTACTCTTTATGGAGGGATCAGGAGGAATGTGACAGTAATAGCAGTGACAGGTACTCTTTATGGAGGGATCGGGGGGAATGTGACAGTAATAGCAGTGACAGGTACTCTTTATGGAGGGATCGGGGGGGATGTGACAGTAATAGGCAGTGACAGGTACTCTTTATGGAGGGATCGGGGGGAATGTGACAGTAATAGCAGTGACAGGTACTCTTTATGGAGGGATCGGGAGGAATGTGACAGTAATAGGAGTGACAGGTACTCTTTATGGAGGGATCGGGGGGAATGTGACAGTAATAGGAGTGACAGGTACTCTTTATGGAGGGATCGGGGGGAATGTGACAGTAATAGCAGTGACAGGTACTCTTTATGGAGGGATCGGGAGGAATGTGACAGTAATAGGAGTGACAGGTACTCTTTATGGAGGGATCGGGGGGAATGTGACAGTAATAGGAGTGACAGGTACTCTTTATGGAGGGATCAGGAGGAATGTGACAGTAATAGGAGTGACAGGTACTCTTTATGGAGGGATCGAGGAGGAATGTGACAGTAATAGGAGTGACAGGTACTCTTTATGGAGGGATCGGGGGGAATGTGGCAGTAATAGCAGTGACAGGTACTCTTTATGGAGGGATCGGGGGGAATGTGACAGTAATAGGAGTGACAGGTACTCTTTATGGAGGGATCGGGGGGAATGTGACAGTAATAGGAGTGACAGGTACTCTTTATGGAGGGATCGGGGGGAATGTGACAGTAATAGGAGTGACAGGTACTCTTTATGGAGGGATCGGGGGGAATGTGACAGTAATAGGAGTGACAGGTACTCTTTATGGAGGGATCGGGGGGAATGTGACAGTAATAGGAGTGACAGGTACTCTTTATGGAGGGATCGGGAGGAATGTGACAGTAATAGGAGTGACAGGTACTCTTTATGGAGGGATCGGGGGGAATGTGACAGTATTAGGAGTGACAGGTACTCTTTATGGAGGGATCAGGAGGAATGTGACAGTAATAGGAGTGACAGGTACTCTTTATGGAGGGATCGGGGGGAATGTGACAGTAATAGGAGTGACAGGTACTCTTTATGGAGGGATCGGGAGGAATGTGACAGTAATAGGAGTGACAGGTACTCTTTATGGAGGGATCGGGGGGAATGTGACAGTAATAGGAGTGACAGGTACTCTTTATGGAGGGATCGGGGGGAATGTGACAGTAATAGGAGTGACAGGTACTCTTTATGGAGGGATCGAGGGGAATGTGACAGTATTAGGAGTGACAGGTACTCTTTATGGAGGGATCGGGGGAATGTGACAGTAATAGGAGTGACAGGTACTCTTTATGGAGGGATCAGGAGGAATGTGACAGTAATAGGAGTGACAGGTACTCTTTATGGAGGGATCGGGGGGAATGTGACAGTAATAGGCAGTGACAGGTACTCTTTATGGAGGGATCGGGGGGAATGTGACAGTAATAGGAGTGACAGGTACTCTTTATGGAGGGATCGGGGGGAATGTGACAGTAATAGGAGTGACAGGTACTCTTTATGGAGGGATCGGGGGGAATGTGACAGTAATAGGAGTGACAGGTACTCTTTATGGAGGGATCGGGGGGAATGTGACAGTAATAGGAGTGACAGGTACTCTTTATGGAGAGATTGGGAGGAATGTGACAGTAATAGGAGTGACAGGTACTCTTTATGGAGGGATCGGGGGGGAATGTGACAGTAATAGGAGTGACAGGTACTCTTTATGGAGGGATCGGGGGGAATGTGACAGTAATAGCAGTGACAGGTACTCTTTATAGAGGGATCGGGGGGGAATGTGACAGTAATAGCAGTGACAGGTACTCTTTATGGAGGGATCGGGGGGGAATGTGACAGTAATAGGCAGTGACAGGTACTCTTTATGGAGGGATCGGGGGGGGAATGTGACAGTAATAGCAGTGACAGGTACTCTTTATAGAGGGATCGGGGGGGAATGTGACAGTAATAGCAGTGACAGGTATTCTTTATGGAGGGATCGGGGGGGAATGTGACAGTAATAGGAGTGACAGGTACTCTTTATGGAGGGATCGGGGGGAATGTGACAGTAATAGGCAGTGACAGGTACTCTTTATGGAGGGATCGGGGGGGAATGTGACAGTAATAGCAGTGACAGGTACTCTTTATGGAGGGATCGGGGGGAATGTGACAGTAATAGGAGTGACAGGTACTCTTTATGGAGGGATCGGGGGGATGTGACAGTAATAGCAGTGACAGGTACTCTTTATGGAGAGATCGGGGGGGAATGTGACAGTAATAGGCAGTGACAGGTACTCTTTATGGAGGGATCGGGGGAGTGTGACAGTAATAGCAGTGACAGGTACTCTTTATGGAGGGATCGGGGGGAATGTGACAGTAATAGGAGTGACAGGTACTCTTTATGGAGGGATCGGGGGAAATGTGACAGTAATAGCAGTGACAGGTACTCTTTATGGAGGGATCGGGGGGAATGTGACAGTAATAGGAGTGACAGGTACTCTTTATGGAGGGATCGGGGGAATGTGACAGTAATAGCAGTGACAGGTACTCTTTATGGAGGGATCGGGGGGAATGTGACAGTAATAGGAGTGACAGGTACTCTTTATGGAGGGATCGGGGGGATGTGACAGTAATAGCAGTGACAGGTACTCTTTATGGAGAGATCGGGGGGAATGTGACAGTAATAGGCAGTGACAGGTACTCTTTATGGAGGGATCGGGGGGAATGTGACAGTAATAGGAGTGACAGGTACTCTTTATGGAGGGATCGGGGGGGAATGTGACAGTAATAGGAGTGACAGGTACTCTTTATGGAGGGATCGGGGGGAATGTGACAGTAATAGGAGTGACAGGTACTCTTTATGGAGGGATCAGGAGGAATGTGACAGTAATAGGAGTGACAGGTACTCTTTATGGAGGGATCGGGGGGGGGGATGTGACAGTGATAGGAGTGACAGGTACTCTTTATGGAGGGATCGGGGGGGAATGTGACAGTAATAGCAGTGACAGGTACTCTTTATGGAGAGAACGGGGGGAATGTGACAGTAATAGCAGTGACAGGTACTCTTTATGGAGGGATCGGGGGGGGGGAATGTGACAGTAATATGCAGTGACAGGTACTCTTTATGGAGGGATCGGGAGGAATGTGACAGTAATAGGAGTGACAGGTACTCTTTATGGAGGGATCGGGGGGGAATGTGACAGTAATAGGAGTGACAGGTACTCTTTATGGAGGGATCAGGGGAATGTGACAGTAATAGGAGTGACAGGTACTCTTTATGGAGGGATCGGGGGAATGTGACAGTAATAGGAGTGACAGGTACACTTTATGGAGGGATCGGGGGGAATGTGACAGTAATAGGAGTGACAGGTACTCTTTATGGAGGGATCGGGGGGAATGTGACAGTAATAGGAGTGACAGGTACTCTTTATGGAGGGATCGGGGGGAATGTGACAGTAATAGGCAGTGACAGGTACTCTTTATAGAGGAATCGGGGGGAATGTGACAGTAATAGGAGTGACAGGTACTCTTTATGGAGGGATCGGGGGGAATGTGACAGTAATAGCAGTGACAGGTACTCTTTATGGAGGGATCGGGGGGAATGTGACAGTAATATGCAGTGACAGGTACTCTTTATGGAGGGATTGGGGGGAATGTGACAGTAATAGGAGTGACAGGTACTCTTTATGGAGGGATCGGGAGGAATGTGACAGTAATAGGAGTGACAGGTACTCTTTATGGAGGGATCGGGGGAATGTGACAGTAATAGGCAGTGACAGGTACTCTTTATGGAGGGATTGGGGGGAATGTGACAGTAATAGGCAGTGACAGGTACTCTTTATGGAGGGATCAGGTGAGAATGTGACAGTAATAGGCAGTGACAGGTACTCTTTATGGAGGGATCGGGGGAATGTGACAGTAATTGGAGTGACAGGTACTCTTTATGGAGGGATCTGGGGAATGTGACAGTAATAGGAGTGACAGGTCCTCTTTATGGAGGGATCGGGGGGAATGTGACAGTAATAGAAGTGACAGGTACTCTTTATGGAGGGATCGGGGGAATGTGACAGTAATAGGCAATGACAGGTACTCTTTATGGAGGGATCGGGGGGAATGTGACAGTAATTGGAGTGACAGGTACTCTTTATGGAGGGATCGGGAGGAATGTGACAGTAATAGAAGTGACAGGTACTCTTTATGGAGGGATCGGGGGAATGTGACAGTAATAGGCAGTGACAGGTACTCTTTATGGAGGGATCGGGGGGAATGTGACAGTAATTGGAGTGACAGGTACTCTTTATGGAGGGATCGGGAGGAATGTGACAGTAATAGCAGTGACAGGTACTCTTTATGGAGGGATCCGGGGGAATGTGACAGTAATAGGCAGTGACAGGTACTCTTTATGGAGGGATCGGGGGGGAATGTGACAGTAATAGGAGTGACAGGTACTCTTTATGGAGGGATCGGGGGGAATGTGACAGTAATAGCAGTGACAGGTACTCTTTATGGAGGGATCGGGGGGGGGAATGTGACAGTAATAGGAGTGACAGGTACTCTTTATGGAGGGATCGGGAGGAATGTGACAGTAATAGGAGTGACAGGTACTCTTTATGGAGGGATCGGGGGGGGGAATGTGACAGTAATAGGAGTGACAGGTACTCTTTATGGAGGGATCGGGGGGGAATGTGACAGTAATAGGCAGTGACAGGTACTCTTTATGGAGGGATCTGGGGAATGTGACAGTAATAGGAGTGACAGGTACTCTTTATGGAGGGATCGGGGGGAATGTGACAGTAATTGGAGTGACAGGTACTCTTTATGGAGGGATCGGGGGAATGTGACAGTAATAGGAGTGACAGGTCCTCTTTATGGAGGGATCGGGGGGAATGTGACAGTAATAGAAGTGACAGGTACTCTTTATGGAGGGATCGGGGGAATGTGACAGTAATAGGCAGTGACAGGTACTCTTTATGGAGGGATCGGGGGGAATGTGACAGTAATTGGAGTGACAGGTACTCTTTATGGAGGGATCGGGGGGAATGTGACAGTAATAGTAGTGACAGGTACTCTTTATGGAGGGATCGGGGGGAATGTGACAGTAATAGCAGTGACAGGTACTCTTTATGGAGGGATCGGGGGGAATGTGACAGTAATAGGAGTGACAGGTACTCTTTATGGAGGGATCGGGGGAATGTGACAGTAATAGGCAGTGACAGGTACTCTTTATGGAGGGATCGGGGGGGGGAATGTGACAGTAATAGGAGTGACAGGTACTCTTTATGGAGGGATCGGGAGGAATGTGACAGTAATAGGAGTGACAGGTACTCTTTATGGAGGGATCGGGGGGGGGAATGTGACAGTAATAGGCAGTGACAGGTACTCTTTATGGAGGGATCGGGAGGAATGTGACAGTAATAGGAGTGACAGGTACTCTTTATGGAGGGATCGGGGGGAATGTGACAGTAATAGGAGTGACAGGTACTCTTTATGGAGGGATCGGGGGGGGGGGGGGAATGTGACAGTAATATGCAGTGACAGGTACTCTTTATGGAGGGATCGGGGGGAATGTGACAGTAATAGCAGTGACAGGTACTCTTTATGGAGGGATCGGGGGGAATGTGACAGTAATAGCAGTGACAGGTACTCTTTATGGAGGGATCGGGGGGAATGTGACAGTAATAGCAGTGACAGGTACTCTTTATGGAGGGATCGGGGGGAATGTGACAGTAATAGGAGTGACAGGTACTCTTTATGGAGGGATCGGGAGGAATGTGACAGTAATAGGAGTGACAGGTACTCTTTATGAAGGGATTGGGGGAATGTGACAGTAATAGGCAGTGACAGGTACTCTTTATGGAGGGATCGGGGGGAATGTGACAGTAATAGGAGTGACAGGTACTCTTTATGGAGGGATCGGGGGGAATGTGACAGTAATAGGAGTGACAGGTACTCTTTATGGAGGGATCGGGGGGAATGTGACAGTAATAGGCAGTGACAGGTACTCTTTATGGAGGGATCGGGGGGGGGGGGAATGTGACAGTAATATGCAGTGACAGGTACTCTTTATGGAGGGATCGGGGGGAATGTGACAGTAATAGGAGTGACAGGTACTCTTTATGGAGGGATCGGGGGGGGAATGTGACAGTAATAGCAGTGACAGGTACTCTTTATGGAGGGATCGGGGGGGGAATGTGACAGTAATAGCAGTGACAGGTACTCTTTATGGAGGGATCGGGGGGAATGTGACAGTAATAGGCAGTGACAGGTACTCTTTATGGAGGGATCGGGGGGGGGGGGGGGAATGTGACAGTAATATGCAGTGACAGGTACTCTTTATGGAGGGATCGGGGGGAATGTGACAGTAATAGGAGTGACAGGTACTCTTTATGGAGGGATCGGGAGGAATGTGACAGTAATAGGCAGTGACAGGTACTCTTTATGGAGGGATCGGGAGGAATGTGACAGTAATAGCAGTGACAGGTACTCTTTATGGAGGGATCGGGGGGAATGTGACAGTAATAGCAGTGACAGGTACTCTTTATGGAGGGATCGGGGGGAATGTGACAGTAATAGCAGTGACAGGTACTCTTTATGGAGGGATCGGGAGGAATGTGACAGTAATAGGCAGTGACAGGTACTCTTTATGGAGGGATCGGGGGGAATGTGACAGTAATAGCAGTGACAGGTACTCTTTATGGAGGGATCGGGGGGAATGTGACAGTAATAGGAGTGACAGGTACTCTTTATGGAGGGATCGGGGGGAATGTGACAGTAATAGCAGTGACAGGTACTCTTTATGGAGGGATTGGGGGGAATGTGACAGTAATAGCAGTGACAGGTACTCTTTATGGAGGGATCGGGGGAATGTGACAGTAATAGCAGTGACAGGTACTCTTTATGGAGGGATCGGGGGGAATGTGACAGTAATAGCAGTGACAGGTACTCTTTATGGAGGGATCGGGGGGAATGTGACAGTAATAGGAGTGACAGGTACTCTTTATGGAGGGATCGGGGGGGGGGATGTGACAGTAATAGGAGTGACAGGTACTCTTTATGGAAGGATCGGGGGGAATGTGACAGTAATAGGAGTGACAGGTACTCTTTATGGAGGGATCGGGGAGGAATGTGACAGTAATAGCAGTGACAGGTACTCTTTATGGAGGGATCGGGAGGAATGTGACAGTAATAGGAGTGACAGGTACTCTTTATGGAGGGATCGGGGGGAATGTGACAGTAATAGGCAGTGACAGGTACTCTTTATGGAGGGATCGGGGGGAATGTGACAGTAATAGGAGTGACAGGTACTCTTTATGGAGGGATCGGGGGTCTAAAAGAGACCAAACCCTCCACTGCACTTCAAAGTATTATAAATGCCGAAATCTGCAATTTTTAATTCTGACAGTTTTTTAAAATTGGCGCCGTTAGCCGTCGAGTAAACTGGGAGTGACAACGTGACGTTGTGACGTCATGAATTCGTAACGCCGCTTCTGGGTTACTACATCAGAGACCCGATCGAAGCAGAATCCAGGTTTGTTTGGGACTCCAACCAGTCGGTGGATGTGTCGGCTGGTTGCTCGGGTCTCCCGGTGGGACTGGAAGTGATGTCATGACGTCGCTCCCGTCCTCCAAGGCCATAGAGGTGATGAAAGAGGATTTATTCTTTGATCGCCGAACCGTCAGATGTTTCTGGGGCAAACCGGTGAAAAAGGGGAGGGGACATCCTCGTCTGTAAAAAAACGATACCGGGTCATGTGATATCTTCCGCCATAACCCACTTATATATACGTATTGCAGATGCCAAGTGGCAGCACAGTGAGGAGTTCTCTCTATAACTCTGCTCTCTCCTACTATCAGCACGCTTCTTGTCAGCACATGAACCTAATTGGCTCCTTGTGCTGCTTCTTCCTCTCACACTGCAGCCCTGCTGTACAGGGACTGCAATACCAGTTAAGATTCAGGTCTTTGCAATCAACAGATACATAAGAAAAAAAAAAAGATCAATGATAACTGAGCTTCTTTTATGTCTGCCCGGAGTTCAGCTTTATCCCCGGTTCACACACCGCTGCGATTTGTCATGCGATATGACAGTTCAAAATCGCACGGCAAATCACACCCCCCATGGCCAGCAATGGAACCATTCAAGTCACAGCGACTTTGAAAAGGGGTTCCTGCACTACTTTTTGGGGATTTCATTGCGACTGATCTGCGGTTTTGAAATTGCGCAGAAGTAGCGAGATTTCAAAGTCGCACTGGTGTGAACCAGGGCTTTAATGTAAGACATTGACATTTTTATTTATGCAACTTTTCTTCTCTTCCCGGAGTTCCCCTTTAAGCTGTAATAGCCGCAGAGCGGAGCTCATTAAGGTGACACCCCGCTGCGCTCGCTGACAGGAGATCAGATTACAGGTTGGAGTAACAATCAAGTTAAGGACCTCATTGTGATGCGGAGAATAAAGTGAAGAGGGCTGAGGGGAAATCAGGACAGGCAATGACAGATGCAGAATGGCGGGCAGCGTAGTCAGGGACGTAACGCGTGCGTCCAGGGAATTTCAATCACAGCAATAAAGGTTTTTTTCTCTTCTGGGTGTTTAACCCTTATCCTAAAGACACTGCAAAAGAAAAGATGTCATGCTTACCTGTCAAGTAAAAAAAAAAAAAAAAATGTTTTAAATGTACGAAAATATCGGCCCATATCGGCCGATACCGATATGCATTGACCAAAATATTGGTATTGGCAATAAAAATATGATATCGGTCGATCATTAGTAAAGACACCCGAGTATCTTCACATGGGGGGAAAGTAGCAGGGGAATGAAGTGGGAGGAAAGTAGCGGGGGTTAAGTAGCGGGGGAAAGTAGCAGGGGGAAAGTAGTGGGGGGAAGAAGCAGGGGGAAAGTAGCGGGGGGAAGGAGTGGGGGGAAAGTAGCGGGGAGAAATAGCGGGGGAAAGTAGTGGTGGGAAGGAGCAGGGGGGAAGGTAGTGGGAGAAAATAGTGGGGGGGGGAGTAATAAGGGGAAAGTAGTGGGGGGGAGGTAGCGAGGGGAGAGTAGTGTTGAGAAAGAGCGGGGGGGAAGTAACAGGGGGGAAGTAGCAAGGGGAGAGTAGTGGGGGGGAAGGAGCGGGGAAGTAATAGGGGAAAGTAGCAAGGGGAAGTAGTGAGGGGAGAGGAGCGGGGGGAAGGAGTAGGAGGAAAGTAGCGGGGGGGGGGGAAATAGCAGGGGAAAGTAGCAGGGGGAAAGTAGTGGGGGGAAGGAGCAGGGGGGAAGGTAGTGGGGGAAAATAGTGGGGGGGAGTAATAAGGGGAAAAGAGTGGGGGGAGGTAGCGAGGGGAGAGTAGTGTTGGGAAGAAGCGGGGGGGAGTAATAGGGGGGAAGTAGCAAGGGGAGAGTAGTGGGGGGGAGCGGTGGGAAGTAGCGAGGGGAGAGTAGTGGGGGGGAAGTAATAGGGGGAAGTAGCGAAGCAAGGGGAAAGTAGTGGGGGGAAGGAGATGGGGGGAAGTAATAGGGGGAAAGTAGTGGTGGGAGGTAGCGAGGGGAGAGTAGTGGGAGGAAGGAGCGGGGGGGAAGTAATAGGGGGAAAGTAGTGGGGGGAGGTAGTGAGGGGAGAGTAGTGGGGCGAAGGAGCGGGGGGGAAGCAATAGGGGAAAGTAGCAGGGGGAATTAGTGAGGGGAGAGCAGTGGGGGGGGAGGAGCGGGGGGAAGTAATAGGGGGAAAGTAGTGGGGGGACGTAGCGAGGGGGGGCTGGGGGAAGTAATAGGGGGAAAGTAGTGGGGGGAAAGTAGCAGGGGAAAGTAGTGGGGGGAGGTAGCGAGGGGAGAGTAGTGGGAGGAGGGAGAGGGGGTAATAGGGGGAAGTAGCGAGGGGAGAGTAGTGGGAGGAAGGAGTGGGGGGGAAGTAATAGGGGGGGTAGCGAGGGGAGAGTAGTGGGAGGAAGGAGTGGGGGGGAAGTAATAGGGGGAGGTAGCGAGGGGAGAGTAGTGGGGGGAAGGAGCGGGGGGAAGTAATAGGGGGAAAGTAGTGGGGGGAGGTAGCGAGGGGAGAGTAGTGGGGGGAAGGAGCGGGGGGAAGTAATAGGGGGAAAGTAGTGGGGGGAGGTAGCGAGGGGAAAGTAGTGGGGGGAAGTAATAGGAGAAAGTTGAGAATGGAGGTAGCGAGGGGAGAGTAGTGGGGGGAAGGAGAGGGGGGTAATAGGGGGAAAGTAGTGGAGGGAGGTAGCGAGGGGTGAGTAGTGGGAGGAAGGAGCGGGGGGAAGTAATAAGGGGAAAGTAGTGGGGGGAGGTAGTGAGGGGAGAGTAGTGGGGGGAAGGAGCGGGGAGGGGGGGGAAGTAATAGGGGGAAAGTAGTGGGGGGGGGGGGAAAGTCATTCTGATTGTAGATGTAGTGACGGGCTACTGCTGTCCCCGCACCATAGATTCCGGGACAGCTTAGTAAAAAGTGTGACTGTCCAGGAGAATCCGGGACTATTGGCAAGTATGATGTAATGCAATTATTATATTATACTATGGGGCCCCCATTCACCTGGAGCCCCTTGGCAGTGCCCAGGGTTGTCCATGCGTTAGGAGTAGGATAGGGTTTCCCCCCTACATGTATTGGATAAAAAAGGAGCCTGTAGGGACATGTGGGCTGGAGGACAGAACGAGTGCATGCAGCAGGGGGCGCCTGTATCTGACATATTTGCTCACCCATGCTGGACAGAGAAGCCACACCTCCCTGAATTGCAGTTAATGCAAGTTAAGCACCTCCCACAGCCTGTGATTGGATTGTGTGGGAGCAGCAACTCACTGGGGAAGGTCTCCCTGTGTCCAATCAACAAGCTGAGAGATGCAACATACTGTAAAAGGAGGTGGAGTCTGATTGCATCCCAGCGCTGCTCCTCAGCTCCCAGTCTAAGCCATGCTGTGCAGAGGAATCTATTAGGCTGATATAAAGACTGATGGAGGTATTGAATCGCAGTTACCTGAACGCGTCACACAAGAACATGCAGAAAATGTGCCCAATTTATGGGATGAATGAGCCAGAGGCGTAACTAGAACCTTCAGGGCCCCGATGCAAGAAACCATGAAGGGCCCCCCAGACCCCTGGCCGGGGCCCTTCCCTTCAAGCCCGGGGCTCTTCCCACTAATCCTGGGGCTCTTTAATCTCATTGCATGGCCTTTTATTATGGTCCCGCATCAGGATCCTTTCACAAGTTCTGCAGTGGGCCCCCTTCCTGCAATCTTGGGGCCTCCCCACAGTGGTGAAATGCCAGGGCCCGGTCGCAAGTGTGACCTTTGAGATCCTAGAAGTTCACCCACTGGTTTGCTACCGGGCCCCCTGGAGCATGGGGCCCGGTAGCGATTGCAACCCCTGCAACCCCTGTAGTTACGCCCCTGGAATGAGCCCTAAATTATATCTGCATATACTATACTGCCAGATTTGGGCTCCCTCTGGTGTTGGGTGCTGGGATTGACCCAGATGGGGGATGGGATGTCTGCGCAAAAATTGTTACAATGTTTTAACTTACAATAACTTCCTCTATTATTTTTTTTTCTCTTAACAGGAAATCTCCATACTACAATGCAATTCCTCACCTGGACAATACCGCCCCTCACCTGCGAGAGAACTCTGCACTCTACCTCATATAAGGGACCTTTCAAGACTTGCGAAACGCGTCGGATGTGACGGCTTTGCACAACGACATTTTGATGAATGTGGGGCGCAGACGGCCCGGAGATTCTCTGCGTTGGCTCCTCAATGTTCTGCAATATACTTTCTGACGCTTTGGAATGTAACAGAAGAGAGAAGAACGCTTCAAGGCGGAGCTATGATCCATTCAGGGACACTGCGGCTTCGGGGGCGTGCATTACGGGTGTCGCAGCGCTAAAGGCGGACCCTGCAAATTCTTCCCTTCTCTCCCGGACGCGGCTCTTATGATGTATTTTGAATCCTCAAAGCCTGAAATTTCAGCTGGGAGTGTCGGAATATTACCATTAATAGGAGACTTGGGCCGGTTCACAACATGCCTGCAGCTGAATCGCACAGAAATGCGCTGTGCGTTCCTGAGGGATTCAAACCACATGCAAAACGCGGGACATTTGTGACCTACAGCGGGTGTCAATGAAAGGTTAACGACACCCCAAACCTAGGTCACAAACGCCTTGCGTTTTCCCACACCGGATCCGGTTGCAGTGCATGCGATTGTAGCCCATCCAAAATCTCAGAATTCTGACCTTTAATCTCAGAGATCTGACTGAATATCCAAATTACAAATTTTATTTTCAGATTTTTAACTTTAAGGCGGGATTCACACATATGCAGCCTCAGTTTGGGGCGTGGGGTCCGCTGCGTGTTTACCGCTTCAGGTGCAAATCCGGTCCGAATTTTTGCCTGAATTTGCACCTGAATGCGAACCCCAGACCGCCCCAGAGCTGTATGAGCCGATTCCATGGAGAGCCAATCACACTCCACTGTCATACCAATCGGATGTCGGCAAACCCTTATCCAATTCACATATGTGTGAACCTCGGAATTCTAACTATGAATCTCAGAGGTCTGACTCCTAATCTCAGAGGTCTGACTCCTAATCTCAGAGATCTGACTCCTAATCTCAGAGGTCTGACTCCTAATCTCAGAGGTCTGACTCCCAATCTCAGAGGTCTGACTCCCAAACTCAGAGGTCTGACTCCTAATCTCAGAGGTCTGACTCCTGACTCCCAATCTCAGAGGTCTGACTCCTAATCTCAGAGATCTGACTAGTAACCTCAAAGACCTGACTCCTAATCTCAGAGACCTGACTCCTAATCTCAGAGATCTGACTCCTAATCTCAGAGGTCTGACTCCTAATCTCAGAGGTCTGACTCCCAAACTCAGAGGTCTGACTCCTAATCTCAGAGGTCTGACTCCTGACTCCCAATCTCAGAGGTCTGACTCCTAATCTCAGAGATCTGACTCCTAATCTCAGAGGTCTGACTCCTGACTCCCAATCTCAGAGGTCTGACTCCTAAACTCAGAGGTCTGACTCCTAATCTCAGAGATCTGACTACTAATCTCAGAGGTCTGACTCCTAATCTCAGAGATCTGACTCCTAATCTCAGAGGTCTGACTCCTAATCTCAGAGATCTGACTCCTAATCTCAGAGGTCTGACTCCTGAGTCCCAATCTCAGAGGTCTGACTCCTAATCTCAGAGGTCTGATTCCTAATCTCAGAGATCTGACTCCTAATCTCAGAGGTCTGACTCCTAATCTCAGAGATCTGACTCCTAATCTCAGAGGTCTGACTCCTGACTCCCAATCTCAGAGACCTGACTCCTAATCTCAGAGATCTGACTCCTAACCTCAGAGACCTGACTCCTAATCTCAGAGACCGGACTCCTAATCTCAGAGGTCTGACTCCTGACTCCTAATCTCAGAGGTCTGACTCCTGACTCCTAACCTCAGAGATCTGACTCCTAATCTCAGAGATCTGACTTTGAATATCTGAATTCCCACTTTTATGTTCAGATTTTTAATTTTTAATCTCAGAATTCTAACTATGAATCTCAGAGATCCGACTTTAATTTAGACTTTTGATTCTGAATCTCAGAATTCTGACTTTGAATCTCAGATTTTGTAATTTAGTATTTTAGACTTCTAACTATAAATCTCAGAGATCTGATTTTTAAACCCAGAATTTTGATTTTGAATCTCACAACTGACTTTTATTTTCAGATGTTTAATTTTTAATCTCAGAATTCTGGCTATGAATCTGAGAGATCTGACTTTTAATCTCAGAGATCTGTTTTAATCTTCGATTTTTAATTTTATTCTCAGAATTCTAACAATGAATCTCAGAATTCTGACCTTGAATCTAAAATGAGGGGAATCCCCTTCTTATAAATCTGTCACTGAAAGAGGTGTCACTATTGGAAGACTTACCCTCACCTGTAGATCCCTCAGATGTAGATCCCTCAGATGTAGATCCCTCACCTATAGATCCCTCAGATGTAGATCCCTCACATGTAGATCCCTCACCTATAGATCCCTCACATGTAGATCCCTCACCTATAGATCCCTCAGATGTAGATCCCTCACCTATAGATCCCTCACCTGTAGATTCATCATCTATAGATCCCTCACCTGTAGATTCCTCACCTTTAGATCCCTCACCTGTAGATTCTTCACCTATAGATCCCTCACCAATAGATCCCTCACCTATAGATCTCCCATTACTTTCTGTCTTTGTGACCCAGACAAACAGAGAGGGTGAATTTCCACAGCAGGGACACAGACAGCAATAAAAACCTGATCGAGGGTCACCCTGAATGAAATTTACAAAACAAAAATCGGACTTTTCAAATCAGAAATTCTGAGATTCAAAATCTGAATTTTCAGATTAACTTTTTTAAAAGTCAAAAGTTTGAAAATCAAAATTCTGAGATTAAAAGTCAGAAACCTGAGATTCAAAGTCAGAAATCTTTTCAATCTCAGAGTTCTGACTTTTAATCTCAGATTTCTGACATTGACTCCCAGAATTCTGATTTTTAATCCCAGATTTCTGACTTTAAATCTCAGATTTATGACTTTGACTCTCAGCATTCTGACTTTTAATCTCTGATTTCTGACTTTTATTTTTTGGTTTCTGAGTTTTAATCTCAGATTTCTGACTTTTAATCTCAGATTTCTGACATTTAATCTCAGATTTCTGACTTTTAATCTCAGATTTCTGACATTTAATCTCTGATTTCTGACTTTAAATCTCTGATTTCTGACTTTTAATTTTTGATTTCTAATGCCCCATACACACATGCAAATTATCTGCAGACTTTTGTCTGCAGATTTACCAAAACCATATAATATGAGGTCAAACCTAAACACTTTCAATTTGTATGCAATCCGGCAGGCCCTTGCACTACATAGAAAAGGTAAGTCTGCAGACAAAAGTCTGCAGATAATCTGCATGTGTGTATGGGGCATGAGTTTGACTCAGATTTCTGACTTTGAATGCAGGGAAAATTTAAGTCTGAAATCTTTACATCAAAAAATTCTGACTTTTTTTTTTAATTTGAATCTCAGATTTCTGACTTTGAATCTTAGAGATCTGATTGTTAAACTCAGAAGCCCCAATATTGGAAAACATTAAGCAAGTTGCCCGTTTATTACTTCATATATACTGTATAACCCTGGATAAATCGAATGTAATTTCCAATCGGCTCCGGCGGGGGGGACCAGCAAGACATCCCCCAATGGACAGCGGCCAGCTCAGGGGAATTGTACTAAAGGAACCCCGCAAAGAGCAATGAATAAAGAGAGAATAAGAGGGGAACGGCCATCACTGAGCGTGCAGAGGAGGCTCCCTACACGTGCAGGAACACAGCCTCTTTCCGGGATCTGCACCACTACAGATATACAATAAATAATCGCCACTTTATTAAAGTAACAATGAAGGTCTCGATGAGCGAGGAGCAGTAGAAACAAAAACACACAAACATCAAATTTAAAAAAAAACATTTAACTCCTCCCTCTGACCCCCCTTCAGTCTTGCACAGGTGTACCGGCTCCTCCCCCTTGACAGAAATGGCTTCATCTGATATCACTGCACACTGTGAGCTTCTCTCAATGTGTATTAGAAGCTACAGCAAGTCAGATAGAGCCCCGCCTCATTTCCTGGCTGGAGGACATGCAGCATCATTTAGCCCTTTCCTCCCTAGCCGAAATGTCCCTGGCCCTGCCCCTTCCATTCATTGTATTTCAGTTCTTTCAATCATAGAGGCTCGGCATCACATGTGGGTGCTACCTAGGACAGTCTGCATGCAATTTCACCCTATCTAGGAGCACCCACTCCTTTAGAACCACCTATCAATGCATTTTAACTCCTCCCACGAGCCTGGCAACTGCTTGCGTATCACAAGTGGGTGATCTGTATGCAAATCTGCCTAGGAACATCCACTAATTCCACCAGGGCTGGGGGAGGGGTGCTGTGATGTTTTCAGGAAGCTATGTTCAGTATCCCACTGGCCCCTCCAACCAACCATGATCTTCCTGCATTACATAGAGAAGCACAGAGACCCAGTGATGACATCACTGGGCCTAAAATAAGACATGCAATGAAAATGGCGCTGAAGGAATCTATATACAGCACCCTGCTGGCCCCTCCCACCAGCCATGGTCTGCCTGTATTCATACCTCCCATTATTAAATGTATGTAGGCATAGGACACACCCCCTGACACGCCCCCTTAAAGGAGAATTACACACACAAATTATCTTAGTTAAACCCACAAGTGCTTTTTTTTTTTTTCTTTTTTTACCGCCTGCTATTCCTGTATGTCGGCTTTTGGATTTTACAAATGTAGCAATTTAGAAATTGGATGAAAATTTTATCACTGGGGGAAGCTTTTTGAAAGATAAAAACTGCATTTTATATACAATTATATAGATCAGACCAAAATGAGGGACAAATGAGGAGGACAGAGGGGCTTTGTTCCAAATCAAGGACAGTCCCTCCAAATCCAGGACAGCTGGGAGCTATGTGCATTGCATAGAGAAGCGCAGAGACCCAGTGATGACATCACTGGGTCTAAAATTAGACATGCAATGAAAACGGAAAGGTTTTATTTAAAAATATAATTAGTGTGTTAATGAAGGGGGAGGGGGACCAGGAAAGGCAAAATATAAGCCATTTACCAGTCCGCAATGAGCGTAGACCGCGATCTGCGTCTTTCTCCACCAATCAGGCTTCATTGGAAATTCTGACCCCCCCATGGAGGCGCCAGCTCTCCCCTCTCAGGTTTTATATCTGATCTCCAGGAATATCACACACAGGATTTCCATGTTACCGCTGACGTATATATAATGCGCCGCTGTGCGGTCTCTGATAGGATTTATAATATGCAAACAGCGATTCGCTAGCTCGCGTCCGCCTGGGAGGAGCTTCCCGCCGGCTTATTAGTGGAGCTCATTGCGATTCGCTGAATTCCTCTCCAAGCTTAAAATGTGTTTAGTTTTGCGTTTGCGAGTATCCGCTGCTAGGCGCTCCTTTGACGCACGCCGTCACTTTAATAAATCGCATAATATTTATTATATAATATAAAATCTCATCCTGAGAGGTGAAAATTCTTCTCATTGGAGGAAAAGATTTCCTTCTGCTGACGTACTATCCGGACAACGGGATTGGACGTTTTCTCCAACCGCAATGCCTGCCAATGCACTTAAAGTGGCAATCAACCGAAAAGCAAATGCAGCTTCCCAATTCTTAGATGTGACGGCCGCATTCCTTTTCTTTTTTAGGCTTTCTTCCTTTTTTTTTTTCAACTGGGGATCTGGTCAGCAAGTCTGCTGTTTTTCAATAGAACACGCTCTCCTGCAGATGTAGCAGTTAGCCATGGTTCACGCCAGTGCCACCTGACAGTTCAAAGTCGCATGACAAACCGCACCCCATTTGTAGCAATGGAACCTTTCAAGTTGCAGCCCATCCTTTGCACATGAACTTTAATGACATCCCAGTCTTAGTCCGTAGGGTTCAATATTGAGTTGGCTCCTCCCTTTGCAGCTATAACAGCTTCAACTCTTCTGGGAAGGCCGTCCACAAGGTTTAGGAGTGTCTATGGGAATGTTTCACCATTCTTCCAGAAGTGCATTTGTGAGGTCAGGCACTGATGTTGGATGAGAAGGCCTGGCTCACAGTCTCTGCTCTAATTCATCCCAAAGGTGGAGCTGACAATCAGAGTAAATAAATATTTATTCCCTATAAATAGAGAGATTATGGAAAATTAGGGAGATCAGGGAAATTAGAGAAATTAGGGAAATTATGGAAATTTATGGGAAATTAGGGAGATAATGAAAAATTAAGGAGATCAGGGAAAATTAGGGAAATTATGGAAAAATAGGGAGATTATAGAAAATTAGGGAGATTATGGAAAATTATGGAAAATTAGGGGGATTATGGAAATTTTAGGGAAATTATGGAAAATTAGGGAGATAATGAAAAATTAAGGAGATCAGGGAAAATGATGTAAAATTAGGGAGATTATGGAAAATTAGGGAGTTTATAGAAAATTAGAGAGATCAGAGAAATTAGAGGAATGAGGGGGTTTATGGAAAATTAGGGAGATCAGGAAAAATTAGGGAAATTATGGAAAATTAGGGCGATTATGGAAAATTATGGAGATCAGAGAAATTAGTGAAAATTAGGGGGTTAGGAAACGAGGAATAAATTCCTTATCACCTCCATCTAGTGGCTGTAATGCAGTATTTTCTCAAACCACTCTCTTCTTTAGGAATTAATAACATTCGACCTGGATAGAAAATAGCCCGGTAACATTCCTTTTTTTTCCATTTTCACAGGATGTTTTTTTTTTTTGGAAATACAGCCTAAAGATTTTCCAAAATGGGGAAAAAAAAGGAACATAAGCAGTTGCCTACCCTCTCATCCACAGGAATGACAGGTGCACTATAAGTGCCCGGTACCCTATGAGATCAGGCGCTCTTCTATCAGTTTGCAGCTCCATTTCCCATCCCTCAGCCAATCCGCTATGCAGAATCACATTTAAAGGGGATCTCCGTTTTCCTATTTGGAAATGTTGTGTATAAAAATAAAGAGTTGCTTATTAAAAATAAATAAATAAAAGACAGATTTCTAAAAATATTTATGTAAGATCGTCATTGACCAGGGCAGTACCCCTGTGTGTCATGTATCTTGCCTGACATTAGGGGGCGTAAGAAGATTGTATTGTTTAAAAAAAGTTATTAAAAAAAATAAAAATCAAGATCCATTGTCTTCATTTGTGTTTAAAGTGGTGCTCCGCATCTACACTGACTGCCTTCCATAATGGAGTTTCTGAAATAAAAGAAATAACTTTCTTTGGAATAATTACAGTTTTAAGGTTTGCATGACTCCAACAGTTACAGTGGAGGAAATAATGATTTGATCCCTGCAGATTGTGTCAGTTTGCCCACTTACATAGAAATGGCGGGGGTATAATTTTTATCATCGGTGTATTTTATATGATAGAGACAGAATATCAACCAAAAATCCAGAAAAATCACATGATACAAATGTTATAAATGGAGTTGCAGTTCAGGGAGTAAAATAAGTATCATGGTAACGATGGCACAAAACACATACAAAGTTCTCGTACCGCGTGATCAGTTGGCGCCATTGTCTCTTTCCTTAATAGAAATGGCCACACACTCCCAGCACCACCGATTGTATGGCTGCGGAACCCCCAACAATCTGCAAAGCTCTGTCTTATGTCATGCGGAGAAGTTGCTAATTTTAGAGTAAAATCTTGGATTTTACTTCTCTCAAAATTCCCGTCAATTCCACCCACTGATAACATTGTAAGCCTTTGGGGGGAGGGGATGGGGGGGGGGGGGGGGGTATATGTTGGGCGTCAAGAATGGTGTCAATGGCAATCTTATCACAATATCAATATCACAGCAGGATCATCAGATGGAATCAATAGGACAGAGCGGCATCAGGTGACATCCCTGACAAAGACCGACCCGCTGCAAGGTCAAAGTATATCCAAGATCATCGGAATGTCACAGCGAATGTATACAGTATATATTCTTCATTACAGAGTTCCTATGACACCATGTATATAATATTATATATTATCCTATGTCACAATGTACAGTATCTGACAAAAGTAAGTACACCCCTCCCATGTGACAACACTGAAGAAATGAGACTTTGCTACAATGTAAAGTAGTGAGTGTACAGCTTGTATAACAGTGTAAATTTACTGTCCCCTCAAAATAACTCAACACACAGCCATTAATGTCTAAACCGCTGGCAACAAAAGTCAGTACACCCCTAAGTGACACCCACAGTGACAACACACAGCCATTAATGTCTAAACTGCTTAGCAAATTGCAGGGGACGCCAGAAATCTGACTTCCTGGTAAAATTGGTGAGCCAATCACACATTCCCCTCTGGGTGATCTCTGTACATTGCAGGGATTGTAACAAACTTTGTTGCAGATTCCTTCCTTTTGTTATTCTGAAAAAATTATTGTTTGTTCCTCTGTGCTGAGTGGGTCTAATGGGAGCGGTTTCATAATTATCTATCAGCTGTGGCAGCTGCAGGGCTCTAATGAGGAAATCTGCTGGGCCTGCATCCCTTTAGACGTGTTCCTATTGGGAGTATCTCACCAAAAATGACATTTCTGTTGCAGGGGATGCCAGAAATCTGACTTGTATCTTAGTGCAGACTTCTGGGAAAATTGGTGAGCCAATCACACAAGCAGGAAATGATGTTTCTGGGGGTGTGGTCAGTATACATTCTGTGTACAGAACAGCTCCAGGCGGCCATATTGCATTTTCAGAAAATTACAGCAGCTGCAGATTGAAAAGGAAAGGGAATTTTTAATAACATTCAATTACAATATGATTTGTGTCACAATTGTATACGCTTTATTGTTTTTTCTTTATTTGCTATTTTGTTTCCCCACAAAAGTGGAGTTACCCTTTAACCTTTTGCTGCATGTGTAAAGCTTATATATGTGGAGACATCCCCGCCCCCTAGGATTATTGTAGATTCAAGAAGTGAAAACACCAACCCGTGGCTTAATAATAACCATAGCAGCCCTTGCGGCTGGTACAGGGGCCTGGGTTAGGAGGGGGGCCTGGGTTAGGAGGGGGGTCCTGGGTTAGAATGGGGGCCTGGGTTAGGAGGGGGGTCCTGGGTTAGAAGGGGGCCCTGAGTTAGGAGGAAGGGCCTGGGTTAGGAGGGGGCCCTGAGTTAGGAGGAAGGGCCTGGGTTAGGAGGGGGGGCCTGGGTTAGGAGGGGGGTCCTGGGTTAGGAGGGGGCCCTGGGTTAGGAGGGGGGTCCTGGGTTAGGAGGGGGCCCTGGGTTAGGAGGGGGGCCTGGGTTAGGAGGGGGGGCCCTGGGTTAGGAGGGGGGTCCTGGGTTAGGAGGGGGGCCCTGGGTTAGAGGGGGGCCCTGGGTTAGGAGGGGGCCCTGGGTTAGGAGGGGGGGCTGGGTTAGAGGGGGTCCCTGGGTTAGGAGGGGGGCCCCTACTGGGGAGGCTGTTGAGGAAAAGTAAACTTTTAAATTTCCAGTGTTTATCAATCATGAAAAAAGTTAATTTTAGGGCACATAAATGCAATATGTGACCACATTTTGGGGGAAAAGATAACAAATAAGGTTGCATTGAGTAAATAGAAACCAAACATTCTAAGTCATTAAAGTGATGGGAACTCTCCAACAGCAACACAGACAGCAATAGAAGAAAGCTGGGTGCCGCCATCTTGGATGTGATGTCAGCAGCCCCTTTCTATAGCAGTGATGCGGAACTTTGGCACCCCAGATGTTTTGGAACTACATTTCCCATGATGCTCAACTACACTGCAGAGTGCCTGAGCATCATGAGAAATGTAGTTCCAAAACATCTGGGGTGCTGAGGTTTGCCATCTCTATTCCCTTTCACTCCTCCCCCCACAGCTGCATATAAGGATATGTAAGGAGGTGAGGGGAAGGGCAGGGGAGCTGTGCCAGCACAGACAGTAATTAGACCCTCCCAGAAAAGGAGGGGCTAGGCTATGCTAGGGAACGGACTCTTCCTGGAGTAGTTTAATTTCCCAGCAAGTTCAGAGGCAGATTACAAGCCAATAAAAAAAACTGTTTATGGAAACTAAAAAAAAACAAACAAATGTTACAAATAAGAAAGTAAAATATTGGATTTTTCTGTGCTTTCGAAGTGTTTTTATTTTGGTGACGGGTTCTCTTTTCCTGGAGAGTGGAGGGATTGTTGGGAGTTCGCTGACATGTTTAGAACAGGCGGGGAGCTCCAGGATCCGCGCCAAATCTAACAATGCAACCTCAGAAAAGACGCGGAGCAATTAGCCAGGCGAGGAAAGCGGCGAGGGATCGATCGCCTGGCGGAGCGCATCGGACACGGCAGAGGCTTCATCTTACTTACACAGGTGACAAGCTGAGCGCTGTGAGCGGAGCCCCGGAGAAGGAGCCGCACTGGAAAAGGGAACGGCATAAAATTAATGTCAGGCGTTTCATCGCCACGCTACGCCAAATAAGAGGAAGCGCCAATTACAGCCTGACAGCTGTACAACCCCATTGGGCTATCCGTGCAAATCAGCAAAACGCATTCCAGGTTCATCAAACCAAGAGGAGTGCAAAGTCTTACAGTTCTGCTTTACAAAACAGCCACAGCCTAGAGTAGAAAAGCCTATCTGCTGACAGCATCCTGCAGGGAAGGACCCTTGCTCTCCATGGGGAAGCTGTGGCCTAAATGCAGAGGTCCTACAAGCCCCCAAAGCAGCCACAGCCTAGAGTAGAAAAGCCTATCTGCTGACAGCATCCTGCAGGGAAGGATCCTTGCTCTCTGTGGGGAAGCAGTGGTCTCTCTGCAGAGGTCCTACATAACCTCAAAGCAGCCACAGCCTAGAGTAGGAAAGCCTATCTGCTGGCAGCATACTGCAGAGAAGGACCCTTTGGGGAAGCAGTGGTCTCCCTGCAGAGGTCCACCACCATACCCCTGTTGAACTATCCCATCAGCAAGGAGTGATTGCAGAGCTAAAGATTTGACTCAGTAAGGGGGCAAAACAGGACCTCTGCAGAGAGACCACTGCTTCCTCACACAAATTAAGGGTCCTTACCTGCAGCATGCTGGCATGAAGTCCCTTTGCCATGACCTCATGGGTAGGCCCATATGATATTTAGTGCTACACCAAATGCTTAGAGTCCATTCACCACTTTATACCTTCATACGGGGCAAAAAGGTAAATCAACGAGTTTCAGAGTTTTTGGGGCATGCAATGATTCACTTAATCTTCACTCTCACAGCTGGAATAGGCGGCCTATGGCTGAGCCCCGATAACTGCCATTCCAGTGTCCAAAGAGACCGCCTCATTGGATAGAAAAGGCGCTATCATCGGACAGTAGACTGGGCGGTCGGTGGAGATTCGCCATCACAGTCAAGGAAAATCGAGCCATGGTATCAATGTGAACCTAAATCAGAGAGGGGCACAGAAGAAGCTTTCCTTGGCTAATAAAATGAATGGTGGGCAATAAGACCCAGAGACAGTGGGGGTTTGACTCTCCCTATGTAATGTGCAGGGTTGGCTATCAGGTCCGGTGTGTCGGTGTGTATAAGGAGGCTGATGGCGGTCCCTGGATGAATGGAGCCTGCAAGCAGTAATGTGTGCTTCATTCATAAATACATTGTATCAGTATGATTATTCTCTCTCACTACCACCTACCTAGGAAGGTGCTACATCTACCCCCCCACCAAACTCAGCCATGTCCTCACTGGCTCTGGGCATCCATCCTACAAAAATGTACATGGAGTATTCCACAAACTTGGAAAGGGGGGGGGGGGGGGATAACATCGGCACAGGGCCATGGGGCAGACCCCATATGTGGCCAGTAGATACAATAAATTACATAAAAAAATATATATACCTCTGCTGTACAATATTTACAGACTTACACACAGGATTGCACCAAGTGCATTATATGAATGAATCCAAAGCTATACTCTCTCTCTCTAGCACCTACCTAGGAGGGCGCTACATCATCAAGGCATTTCCCTCCACACAACTGCCGCTCACTGGATATTTTCTCTTTTCCCACCATTCTCTGTAATCCCGAGAGATGGTTGTGTGTGAAAATCCCAGAAATACTCAGAGCGGCCCGTCTGCCACCAACAACCATGCCACGTTCAAAGTCACTTCAATCCCCTTACTTCCCTATTCTGATGCTCGGTTTGAACTTCAGCAAGTCATCTTCACCGCGTCTAGATGCCTAAATGCACTGAGTTGCTGCCATGTGATTGGCTGATTAGCATTTTGTGTGGCCAACCAACTGAACGGGTGTACCTAATAAAGTGGGCGGAGAGTGGATGTATCTTTGGGGCTCCCATTACATTATAACAAAGGACAAAATGGGGAAAATGAAAGAAATCTGAGATGAAAATTAAAGTTGGAGCCGCAAAATAGAAAAGAGAAAATTGCCGCCTCCGGCGTTTCCGCCTCGGTCGCAGGATTTTCTGCGTCCTCTTCAAGGTGCTCCTTATCTGCTCAGCAGCCGGCAGGATTTCTCATAAACAATAATTGATCTTCAGGCCGCAATCATCTCAGCGGGGGGCGAGGTCACATGACTCCACCAACGTCCCCTCACCTAACAAGCTGACTTAATAAAGGCCGAGGGGTCTCACACACACATCAGCTCCAAGGTCTGTCCTGGGAGTAGAGGAGGAAACAATTACTCTGATTTCTCTGCACACTGTGAGCTTCTCACAATGTGCATTAGACGCTGAAGCAAGTCAGGTACAGCCCTGCCTCATTTCCTGGCTGGAGTACGTCCAGCATCATCTAGTGCTTTCCTCCCAACCCTGACTGTCCCTGGCCCCGCCCCTTTCATTCATTGGATTTCAGTTCTTACAAACATGGAGGCCTAGCATTAGCACGTGGGAGTTACCTATGCAAATGAAGCCTGCTTAGGAACACCCACTCCTCCAGACTGACCCCTGCCCATCAAGGCATTTTGATATTTGCATAAATCCTCCCACTGCTTGCTTCAGGACTGAGGGCTCTGGAGAGGAGTACTGAGGCTGGATGCTGTATTGTTTTCAGGAAGATATGTACAGCCCCCTGCCAGCCCCTCCCACCAGCCATGATCTGCCTGCATTGCATAGAGAAGCACAGAGACCCAGCAATGGCATGAATAGGGCCAGGGAACTCATTTGTAGAAGGAAGAGGACCTGCTGAACCTTTTCTGAACAAAAGCTGTGTTCGATGGATCCTCTTCTTTCTGCACATGTACTCTGCGACTCCATTCATTCTAATGGATGAGAAAACCATTCTCTCATTGTGAATATTATCTGCTTCTGTTCTGTAGGTGTGCTGCACTCGGGGGTGGGGGGGAGGGGATTCATTAGAGGATTTACCCTCGTTCACACTGAATGCAGCTTTCGAATCATGCAAGTTCAAAGCAGCATTTCAGTCTGATTATGGGGGTGACTTTTCTAGGCATCTGTGCAGATTCATGCACAGATGTCTGTTAAAAAATCGCCCTGAAGTCACCAAAAGTAGTGCAGGAACTACTGAAAATCGGTGCGGCATTGCAAAGCCAGGGCGCTCCATTTGCCAGCAATAGGCTGCGGGCATGGTACAGGAGATGCAGTGCTGCGGGCATGGTATAGGAGATGCAGGGGCTGCGTGCATGGTACAGGAGATGCCGGGGTTGCAGACATAGTATAGGAGATGCAGGAGCTGCGGGCATGGTACAGGAGATGCAGGGCTATGGGCATGGTACAGGAGATGCAGTGCTGCGGCATGATATAGGAGATGCAGGGGCTGCGGGTATGGTACAGGAGATGCAGGGCTGCGGGCATGGTACAGGAGATGGAGTGCTGTGGGCATGGTATAGGAGATGCAGGGGCTGAGGGCATGGTACAGGAGATGCAGGGCTGCGGGCACGGTACAGGAGATGCAGTGCTGTGGACATGGTACAGGAGATGCAGGGCTGTGGGCATGGTACAGGAGATGCAGGGCTGCGGACATGGTACAGGAGATGCAGGGCTGCGGACATGGTACAGGAGATGCAGTGCTGCAGACAAGGTACAGGAGATGCAGGGCTGCGGACATGGTACAGGAGATGCAGGGGCTGCGGACATGGTATAGGAGATGCAGGGCTGCGGGCATGGTATAGGAGATGCAGGGCTGCGGGCATGGTATAGGAGATGCAGAGGCTGCGGGCATGGTACAGGAGATGCAGGGGCTGTGGACATGGTGCAGGAGATGCAGGGCTGCAGACATGGTACAGGAGATGCAGGGCTGCGGACATGGTACAGGAGATGCAGGGGCTGCGGGCATGGTATAGGAGATGCAGGGCTGCGGGCATGGTATAGGAGATGCAGAGGCTGCGGGCATGGTACAGGAGATGCAGGGCTGCGGGCACGGTACAGAAGATGCAGGGGCTGCGGGCATGGTACAGGAGAATGCAGGGCTGCGGACATGGTACAGAAGATGCAAGGGCTGCGGGCAAGGTACAGGAGAATGCAGGGCTGCGGACATGGTACAGGAGATGCAGAGCTGCGGGCACGGTATAGGAGATGCAGTGCTGTGGGCACGGTACAGGAGATGCAGTGCTGTGGACATGGTACAGGAGAATGCAGGGCTGCGGACATGGTACAGGAGATGCAGGGCTGCCGGCACAGTACAGGAGATGCAGTGCTGCAGACATGGTACAGGAGATGCAGTGCTGCGGGCACAGTACAGGCAATGCAGGGCTGTGGGCATGGTACAGGAGATGCAGGGCTGAGAGCATGTTACAGAAGATGCAGGGGCTGCGGGCATGGTACAGGAGAATGCAGGGCTGCGGACATGGTACAGGAGATGCAGTGCTGTGGGCACAGTACAGGAGATGCAGTGCTGTGGACATGGTACAGAAGATGCAGGGGCTGCGGGCATGGTATAGGAGATCGAGTGCCGCAGGCATGGTACAGGAGATGCAGTGCTGTGGACATGGTACAGAAGATGCAGGGGCTGCGGGCATGGTACAGGAGATCGAGTGCTGCAGGCATGGTACAGGAGATGCAGTGCTGCGGACATGGTACAGGAGATGCAGGGCTGCAGGCACGGTATAGGAGATGCAGTGCTGTGGGCACGGTACAGGAGATACAGGGGCTACGGGCATGGTACAGGAGATACAGGGGCTGCGGAGGGGTCTTACTTGTCCATCAGTGAGGCATCTTACATTTAAAAATGGTGCCATTGATGTTCAACCAGCCCCTGGGCAGGGGGAGATGCCGGCCTACCAGGAAATTTCCCGGTATCCTGTTAGGCCAATCCGGCCCTGCTGGAATACTAGCACAGAACCTCTGCGAGTGCCTCAAATGTCAATACTACAGGTTATCCAGGTAAAGGGTTAATAGCAACCTAACCAATTAGGAGCCGGCGATGGTCTTTCGGAATAATTATTCTCATACATATTAAAGCGATTCGGCCAAAGCGAGCGTGACAGAGAGATATTATACCGTCACCAGCAACGATAATATGATGAATAATTTATGGCCATTGATCCTGAACCGTCAGAGTCCGGCAGGAATAGGAAATGAAGAGGCGCGAGGACCGCCGCGGAATCCGCAATGAAAACCGCAAGAATGGAAAACTCTTTCCAGGAATCCGGACTGATCTTATACTTCTAAGATACTTCTAAGATTTGGGGGATTAAAATTGATGGGTGCAGAACAGCAAACGGAAGGATTCCAGAGCTCGGCGCGGCCACACGAATTTCAAAAGTGACGGCGGCTGCGGGGGAGGAGAACCAGCAGCAGAAGGTGGTTTGGGGGTAAGGGGGTCCTATTTGCATCAGGTTACATGGTACACCCTAAATATGGCTGAAATGGGACTCGGTGCAAAGGTTGGAGTTTGCCTTTGAAGCTGAACCTCAGGAATTGCACCAAATGTAGCCCCCCTGCCCCCCTCCCCAGTACTGCAAGGGTAAATGTTCCTTTGGTTTAGGGGTGCGGGAGGCTCCAATAGAATCCCTCTAGCTGTGCGACCAATTCAACGCCGTGGCCGCATGCTTGCTTTCCTAAGGACAATGCAGAGGTAATACCCCCGCACTAAGGAACTGCCCATCACCCGCCCACAGTACAGAACTGCAGCCTAGGGATCGACCTATTATTGGCAAAGCCGATATATCGAGGGCCGATCTGCACTTTCCCCGATATATCGGAATCAGCACCGGAGGTTACCGATATTGCCGATATTTCAGAAAAGTGCTGTACCGTAATAATTCCTGCAGCTAGAGGCATCACCCTGGTACCGGCATCCATAGCCGATGGTCGGCTGTCTTGTAATGACAACCGATGTGCCTGAGAAGCCATTCGGCTGTCATTCCAAGGAGCGGGAGGGAACGTCCACCCCTCCCGCTGCCTTCCGCGGCTTGCCCGGGTCTCCCGTCCCACTGGAAGACCCGGCCAACCATCCTGAACGGCACCCGAAGACCCGATCAAATCAGTAATCAGTGCAAAAAATATGCACTGTCACTGTACTAATGACACTGGCAGGGAAGGGGTTAACACCAGGGGCAATCAAAGGGTTAAATGTGAGCCTAGAGGGTGCTTTCTAACTGTGAGGGGGATGGGCTTATGGAATCAACACAGGGACCTGTGTTTCTAAATATGAGGATCACATGACCTCTGCGATCATTTCAGAGAGAAGAACGGTCAGCTGTGTTTACAACAGACGACCGCCATTCTCTCTCCATGGGGAGCGATCGCGGCTGCCGGCCCTGTTGATCGGCTTCCCCACTGCCTAATGGAGGCGTGTTCGCACCCCCAAGACCGTTCCCGCAAACCAATTTTTTCCCCCCCACAAATAGAGCTTTCTTTTGCTGGTATTTGATCCCCTTCTGTGTTGATTGCTGACAGAGCAGCGGTCTGCCGTGTTTACAACAGCAGGCCGCCACCCCATGGGGAGCGACCGCGGGTAGCCCGGCAGAAATCGTGGCAGCCGGTGCTGCAGAGCAGCTTCCCCGCTGGCGAATGGGTGCGCGCCCCCGCCAAGCGCCGTACGGATACGGCAATTCACGGGAACCTGTCGCCGTATATCTGCGGTGGCTGGTCGGCAAGTGGTTAAAGTAGCGCAGTGCTGAATAGCAAAAAAAATGGCCTGGTCATGAAGGGGGGTAAATCTTCTGGAGGGGAAGTGGTTAAACGTTCATTTTGTTAAATTTTGTTTTATCTGAAAAGATACAAAGTGTGCAAACACAGGACGGAGTTCCCCTTTAAATGCTGTATGCTCAGAGTATTTTTATTTCCCGTTCTGCTGAGAATTTTGCTGACCGTTTTGTCAGTTTCCTCGTAACCTTTAGAAAACAACATCGACGGAACGCGATGTACGCAATTATACCGGAGAGAAAAGATGAAATGCGTCGAAGACGACCCCTCCCCCCCCCCTGTGGGGGGTGACAGAACATGGCAGGTATAATGAGCGGCGTCTCTTCATTGCTATGCGGACTTCTTGTTAATTACAAAGACTTTTATAATTAGAAGAACTACGGATCTAATTGTCTCCCGAATAAACAAACGCCAGGCGCGGCGCGGCGCGTCTCACAGCGGGAATCCGGGCGACTCATCAAATCTTCATCTACAGAACCGAAACCACAGAAACAGAAAGACCCGACCTCCCGCCGCCCGCGTAACGCAGTTCTAAAGACAAAATGCATTAACATGTAACTAAACCCATACGGTTTTTAGTAGACTAAAATGTACTGGAGATTTCAGTTGACTAAAACATAACTAAAACAACTCAAAAGACTAAAATATGACTAAAACTAAAATGGCTTTTTTGTCAAAAAACTATGACTAAAACTAAACTGAATTTATATCGCAGCGGCTAAATCTGTGTCTGCAGTGCGTGTTCAGACCTTAATACCAGAAATTATTAACATGTTATTCAATTTTTTTTTTTTTTTATAAACAATTTATTGAAAAGAATAAAAAAAACGCACATTAACAAGTGATGGCAATATAGTACAGTCAACAGACATAAGTACAAATAACAGTGTACATCCAAAATAACCACAAACTGTATCAGGGCGCAGAGAGATGCCATCTGCGGAAGATACTAAAAAATAAACAAAGCAAAAGTGACCCAGCCTCGTACAATACATGGCCAAAAATTCAGTATATTATTGCAAATACAGAGGGCCACTGCGGCGTAGATTAACATCCCCGCCGCATGGGCCGAAACCAATGCGTTACGGGGTTCAGTGCAATCATATGGGGTATTGGGAATCAGGGGGTAAGGGAGTACTGATGAAGGGAGAGAATTCCGACCCCTCAAACATGGGAAGTGAGGATGAGGGCAGACAGGAGGCATGAGAGTGAATGTCCTGGATGGGGCACCTCCGAATCGGACACCCCCAAGGGGAACTCACTGTGTCCAGGGCCGGGGGCGCACCACCCATACATGTAGATAGACCGCCCAACGCTGCACACGGGTACGGTAGGCAACAGGAGGTAGGGGAGAGGGGGGTCACAGGGAGAGCAGGTGGGGGTGGAGGACGCCGAGAGCGTCATGAGACAGTGGGGGAAGAGAGCAATAGCATAAGAAGAGGGGGTAGAGGGATAGAGAGAGCACACCAGGTAGGGAGAGCAGAAGGGGGATAGAAAATGGAGAAAGAAGGAGAAGAGGAGTGCGGGCGCACTCCCCCGCAAGACGACCGGGAAGCAAGTGGGGTGTGGCGAGCTAACGACAGACTATGTATTCATCAGGCGACGGTGGTCATCCGATGCAGCAAAGTCGATCCACGGGGCCCAAATGTCATAAAATTTGGAGGGATTATTCAATTTTTACTCCAGGAGTAGAAAATGTTATAAAACTAAACCCATTAGATTTTAGTAAACTAAAATACAACTAAAACTAAAACAACTCAAATGAGTAAAATACGATTAAAAACTAAAATGTCATTTTTTAAGGGTTAGGGGTTAATTAATTAATTTATTATTACATAGTACTTATTTATTGTATTTATTTATGCTTATTTCTATTTATTTGTGTATTTTACATTTATTTATTCATTTTTCATTAATAATGAGCCCAAACCTGAACAAAAAATAAATAAAATAAATAATAATAATAATGTGTTATTATTAATAACAATAATAATTTATTTATTTTGTGTTTGGATGTTTTATTTTTAAGTGTTACAGTGGGTTCACACTATGGCGGCACGACTCTGCACTACTTCGGGAGGCGACTTGTCAGTCCCGTGCACCGCGACTTCGGCGCGACTTGCAGGGACTTCATATAATGAATGTCTATGCAAGTCGCTCCGAGGTCGCCCCGAAGTAGTACAGGACCCTTTTTCTAAGTCGGAGCGACTTGTGTCGCTCCTATTAGAACGGCTCCTGTAGCGGTCAATGGACCGCGAGGGACCGCGACTTGTCAGGCTGACAAGTCGCCTGACAAGTCGCGGTAGTGTGGACCGAGTCTAGGGGTTAATTAGTTATTTATTTATTATTACATAGTATTTATTTATTGTATTTATTATTTATGATTATTTTTATTTATTTGTGTATTTTATATTTATTTATTCATTTATTATTATTATTAGTATTATTACCACCCTAACAAAGACCATAAATAAAACATTAACCCCTAACCTAAACCTCCTATCCTAACCCCACTAGCCTTAACTCTCAGCCCTTACCCTAACAAAAAATAAATAAATAAGTGAATATTTTTAATAAAAATAAAATGAAGAAATAAAATCTGATGGAAAAGCTAAAACTCCAGCAACAAATGATGCAACAGATGATAGTTTTCTCTACTGGCTAATAAAAAAAAAACGCCAACGCTCAAAAACTCTGTATAAAAATTGTGCAATAATTGTGCAAAAATGCTGAAAAATCGCTGGCAGACGCTCTGCTCGGGTGTGAATGCAGGGTGATGGTCTTCTCTTTGGGTTTCGGGAGCCCCGGTCTGTTCTCTGCTTCGCTTTCTATCCATGCCTAGGGAACTCGCATACAACCCCGGCTACTCCTCGCGCTCTGTGGATAATCACTGGCGCTCATTCCATGTAATGCCGCACAGATTCTTCTATTCATCCCATTCCTTCCTTCCCGCTGTTTTGTAATGATAAAATGTATAAATAAAGAATAGAGAAAAAAAGAATATAATTGAATTGATTTTTTTGTACCTGGAGTTCAGCTATAAATGTAAATATTATAAATCACACTCGGGAAGATCAGAGCTCGGGAGCGGAGGGGCAGTGGGGGCAATGCAGAGGCAGTGGGGGCCATGGAGGGGCAGCGGGGGCCATGGAGGGGCAGCGGGGGCCCGTCATGTTAATTGCGGCGATATCAGCAGTGAAAAATGTTCTGCCGAGGATTCACCTAATTAATGAACTACCAAACAGTGAAAACAGATTGGAGCGCTCTGTAATGGACGCATCTCACAGGAGAGGTGCAAATCACTGCAGCTGATGATATTTGTAACGTTTTCTACTACAGGAAGGAATTTAATTAGTTCACGGCTGGATTTCTCCCTGGAGAATTACCGTCACATAGAACAATGGCTGCCACATGGCGCACCGAGAGCCCAAGATTCTTACATCCACCAGCTCTGTGATGTCATCATGGAGGAGGGGAAGAGGACTCCAGTGACAACCTGTGAAGCTCTGGTGAACTCCATGCCCAAGAGGGTTAAGGCAGTGCTGGAAAATAATGGTGGCCACACAAAATATTGACACTTTGGACCCAATTTGGACATTGTCACTTAGGGGGTATACTATGGTCTTGGCCACCGTGCTGCAGCTCAGTTTCAGGGTCTTGGCAATCTTCTTATAGCCTAGGCCATCTTTATGTAGAGCAACAATTCTTTTTTTCAGATCCTTAGAGAGTTCTTTGCCATGAGGCGCCATGTTGAACTTCCAGTGACCAGTATGAGAGAGCGAGAGCGATAACACCAAATGTAACACACCTGCCCCCCATTCACACCTGAGACCTTATAACACTAACGAGTCACATGACACCGGGGAGGGAAAATGGCTTATTGGGCCCAATTTGGACATTGTCACTTAGGGGTGTACTCACTTTTGTTGCCAGCGGTTTAGACATTAATGGCTGTGTGTTGTCACTTAGGGGTGTACTCACTTTTGTTGCCAGCGGTTTAGACATTAATGGCTGTGTGTTGAGTTATTTTGAGGGGACAGTAAATTTACACTGTTATACAAGCTGTACACTCACTACTTTACATTGTAGCAAAGTCTCATTTCTTCAGTGTTGTCACATGAAAAGATATATTTGAATAAGAATAAAAGAATAATGGGAGGGATGTACTTACTTTTGTCAGATACTGTATATATATATATATGGATGTATGTACATAGCATTAAGGCAGCCCGTTCACTTTAGATGGGTCCTTAAAGTGTATCAATGTGTGAATAAAATGTGCCTGTGCTATTTTCGGGTAATGCGGCACGCCCTGATCATTCACACCGGTGAATTGCGGTTTGCTGAGGGGCGTGTCTGTTTGTTTTACACTGCGTGACTTCACAATGAATAACAATGTATCATTTATTGAACATGGAGATGTTAGATGCTGTGATGTGGTAAAAGTCGTGTTTTCACGTGTGTTACTGTAAGTCCATAGCTGTGGGGCCGACCAAATCCATCTCCAAGATGTTTTTATTCTTATAAAGGTCCCCCAGGGAGTGGTAAAAGAAATTCTCACTCTCTATTTAGGAGCTGTGCAATGTAGTACCTCCTGTCCACCATAAGATGTCCTCAGTCTCCCTGGGTGAAAGATGCCCTGTGTTGCTCAGTCCAGAACACTGAGGACATACTGTAAGTGCAGAGCATCATGGACCTGTCCAAAGAGGGTGTCACCACAGCGCCCCCTGCAGTCACAGTGTAACGGTATGGAAAGCGGCATGGTGGAAATAAATCAGAACCACTTTCTTCATTAGTGTTGACTGAAGCCTGGAGAAGAGACAAATGATAGGAGGTAGAAAGTTCGTATATAAGGAACAAAATGCAATGAATACAGCCGGGGAGCGGAAGGGGCGGGGCATGGAGATTAATGTTAACCTTTAATTATTACCTTTCCCTCTGAAAGTGTTCGGCACCTTTGGATCCGGTATTTTATTACTCTGAAGATTGCAATGTATGAAGTCAAATCTTCTGAACTGCAATTATCAGCGTGTTAGAAAGTATTTAGCCAAAGGACTGGCATGGCAGCCAGCTAGCTAGCATTTTTATAAGAAGTAAAAAAAAAAAAAAAAAAAAAAAACAGCCCCTTAATTTTTCGGACACCTGGGAAACACTCCCTGCCTCCCCTTTGGCTGACCAGCCTTGTTGTTTATTTTCCCCTGCCCAGCCCACCCACTGAGCCAGTCGAGAGCCGTGGTTTGGCCGCTGCAGCGGACGCACGCTCCAGCCAGGCTCCCATGACTGACACTTGCACTGGCCAATTGCCTCCTTGCACTGGACCTGGGCGTCTTGGGGAAGCCAATAGGTGAGATGCATAGAGGGGGGAAGTGGGCAAGTCTGCAGGAGGCCACTGCTGTTAAAGCCTGAGCTGAGTCAGTAGACCAAGAACCAGCATATTTTTAACTAGCACTCTTCTGTTACAGACAAGAGAAAAGACGGTGGCCCTGCTTGCATGTCCACAGAGAGGGTTCTGCGTGCCAGCTGTGGCATGTGTGCCAAGGGTTTGCCATCACTGCTATAGAGGTTTCACAGGCAGTCCAACTCCTCCAGAATGGCACATCAATACGTGTCATTGGCAGAAGGTTTGCTGTGTCTCCCAGCACAGTCTCAGAGCATGGAGGAGATTCCAGGAGACAGGCAGTTACTCTAGGAGGGCTGGACAGGGCTGTAGAAGATCCTTAACCCATCAGCAGGACCGGTATCTGATCCTTTGTACAAGGAGGACCAGGATGAGCGCTGCCAGAGCCCTACAAAATCACCTCCAGCAGCCACTGGTGTGAATGTCTCCGAGCAAACAATCAGAAACAGACTTCATAAGGGTGGCCTGAAGGCCCGACGTCCTCTAGTGGGCGCTGTGCTCACTGCCCGGAACTGTGGAGTTCAATTGGTATTTGCCCCTGAACACTGGAATTGTCAGGACCACCACTGGCACCCTGTGCTTTTCACAGATGAGAGCAGAGTTCACCCTGAGCACATGTGACAGACGTGAAAGGGTTTGGAGAAGCCGTGGAGAACATTATGCTGCCTGTAACATCGTTCAGTGTGACCGGTTGGGTGGTGGGTCAGTGATGGTCTGGGCAGGCATATCCATGGAGGGACGCACAGAACTCTACAGGCTAGACAATGGCACCCTGACTGCCATTAGGTATCAGAATGAAAATCCTTGGACCCATTGTCAGACCCTACCCTGGTGCAGGGGGTCCTGGGTTCCTCCTGGTGTATGACAATGCCCAGCCTCATGTGGCGATAGTATGCAGTCAGTTCCTGGAGGATGAAGGAATTTATACCATTGAAGAGCCCCCACACTCACCAGACCTAAATCCAATAGAACACCTCTGGAACATTGCCAGGTTGCACTTAAATCTGTTCAGGAGCTCAGTGATATCCGGGTCCAGTTCTGGGAGGAAATACCCCAGGACACCATCCGTCGTCTCATTAGGAGCGCCCCGACATTGTCAGGCATGCATACAAGCATGTGGGGGCCATACACACTACTGAGGACCATTCTGAGGTCCTGCAATGACATTTCAGCAAAATGGACTCCCCTGCTGCATCATTTTTTGATTTTCGGGGTGTCTTTGAGTTCAGCCCTCTGTAGGGTGATAATTTTCATTTCCATTAAACAATGTGGCATCCTTTCCACCCTAACACATTACCCAGTCCATACCAGTATAGATCCTAACACATTACCCAGTCCATACCAGTATAGATCCTAACACATTACCCAGTCCATACCAGTATAGACCCTGACACATTACCCAGTCCATACCAGTATAGATCCTAACACATTCCCCAGTCCATACCAGTATAGATCCTAACACATTACCCAGTCCATACCAGTATAGATCCTAACACATTACCCTGTCCATACCAGTATAGATCCTAACACATTCCCCAGTCCATACCAGTATAGATCCTAACACATTACCCAGTCCATACCAGTATAGATCCTAACACATTACCCAGTCCATACCAGTATAGATCCTAACACATTACCCAGTCCATACCAGTATAGGTCCTAACACATTACCCAGTCCATACCAGTATAGATCCTAACACATTACCCAGTCCATACCAGTATAGATCCTAACACATTACCCAGTCCATACCAGTATAGATCCTAACACATTACCCAGTCCATACCAGTACAGATCCTAACGCATTACCCAGTCCATACTAGTATAGATCCTAACACATTACCCAGTCCATACCAGTATAGATCCTAACACATTACCCAGTCCATACCAGTATAGATCCTAACACATTACCCAGTCCATACCAGTACAGATCCTAACGCATTACCCAGTCCATACCAGTATAGATCCTAACACATTACCCAGTCCATACCAGTATAGATCCTAACACATTACCCAGTCCGTACCAGTATAGATCCTAACACATTACCCAGTCCATACCAGTATAGATCCTAACACATTACCCAGTCCATACCAGTATAGATCCTAACACATTACCCAGTCCATACCAGTACAGATCCTAACGCATTACCCAGTCCATACCAGTATAGATCCTAACACATTACCCAGTCCATACCAGTATAGATCCTAACACATTACCCAGTCCATACCAGTATAGATCCTAACACATTACCCAGTCCATACCAGTATAGATCCTAACACATTACCCAGTCCGTACCAGTATAGATCCTAACACATTATCTGTGTGGATATCCAGCATGAGATTTTTCCCCATTGAGATCTGTTGTGTTTTCAAAGTGTTCCTTTCATTTATTTGAGCACTGTATATATATATATATATTTATTATGAGGGTGGGCAGCACCTGTATAAAAGCCTGTTATTTATCGTTGGTGTTGCAGATCTCCCTTGCAGTAACATTCGGCTGATTCCATCAGGTCCCATTTTTACTGACCCTGAACATAAAGATCCTATTGTATAAATGGTGTTTGTTCACACCTGAGCGTTATTAGACGGCTGTTGCTTGAAAAAGCATGGGGGGTTCTTTTCAGGCAGATTTGGAAGTTTTTGGCATTATAGACTTCCATTGGAGAGACTGAGAAAAGATTTATGTGTGTTTTTCAGGCTCTCTCATAATGAGGCGGGGTTCACACTGCTGAGACACGAAAGTTGTGCAACCGCTGATCCAACTTTGTCCTGCGACTTCGGTCTGACATCGATCCGACTTCCATGTGACTTTAATGAACAGAATCCGACTTCAGATGAGGGCGACTTGGGTCTAGTATGGATTTCCACGACAAATTTAAAAAAAAACCTGATGTGGGGGGGACCCTTATCCGAGTATGCAGGAAAAGGGGGGGGGGGCAAGAGTGAGCGCCTCCCCTCATGAACCATACCAGGCCACATGCCCTCAACATGGGGGGGCGCTCTGCCCTCCCCCTAGCACAAAGCACCTTGTCCCCATGTTGGAACAAGGGTCTCTTCCCCACATCGCTGGGCTGTGGTTGTGGGGGTCTGCGGGCAGGGGGCTTATCGGAAACCTTTAGGAAAGGGGGCCCCAAGATCCCGCCCTCCACCCCTACCTTTTCACCTCAAAAAAAAACAAAAAACATAGAGCAGTTTTTGACAAGTCCTTTATTAAAAATTAATAATGCCCCCGATGTAGATCCGTCAATCATGAAAAAAAAAAGCTCCTCCCCCTCATCATGTCCAGGATGGTGACATCACAAGGGGGGTGGGATCTCCGGATTACATCACCGCATGGTCATACCCCATAGCTATATAAGAACTGTCAGACACAGGAGCTGTCAGAATGGCAGGAGGATACATTGAGAGAGGAGCGGTTTATATTTTTTTATCAGGTCGGTGACGGCCATTGTGATTGACGTTGGATCTACATCCGGGGGGGGGGGGGGGGGGCAATATTCATTTTTAATAAGCGACTTGTCAAAAACTGCCTTATGGTTTTTGTTATACTACACTGTTTTTTGGGGGTAAATGGGTACCCCATACCCATTCACATAGGGGAGGGGGGGAGTGGTATCTGGGGGCCCCACTTTCTAAAAGGGGGCTTCCAGATTCCAATCAGCTCTCTGCCCACAGACCCCCACAACCACCGCCCAGGGTTGTGGGGAAGAGACCCTTGTCTCCATGTGCTTTGATTGAACTGCCCAGCGCAGAGCATATTAATGTGTGAAAAAACGTGCGTGCTTTAACCACTTGCCGACCAGCCGCTGTATAATGGCGGCAGGTTATACAGCGACAGGTTCCCGCGAATCGCAGTACCTGTATGGCAATTTGTGGCAGCGATCTTGTGGGTGTGCGCCCACGTCCTCTCTCCAGCGGGGAAGCCGAGGCTCGGGGCCAGCAGCGATCGCTCCCTGTGAAAAGAGAACGGCAGTCTGCTGTTGTAAACACAGCAGACCGTGGTTCTCTCTGCTATCAACACAAGAGACCCTGTGTTCCTCCTATTTAGGAACACAGGTCTCTGTGTTGACATTACAAGCCCATCCCCGTCACAGTTAGAAAGCACACCCTAGGCTCACACTTAACCCTTTGATCGCCCCTGGGTTAATCCCTTCCCTGCCAGTGTCATTATTACAGTGACAGTTCATATTTATAGCACTGATTACTGTAGTAATGTCACTGGTCCCCCCCAAAAGTGTCAAAAATGTCAGTTAGGGGTCCGATCTGTCCGCCGCAATGTCGCAGTGCCGCTAAAAATCGCAGATCACTGCCATTACTAGTAAAAATAAATAAATAAAAATTACATAAATCTTTCCCCTAGTTTGTAGACGCGATAACTTTTGTGCAAACCAATCAATATACACTTATTGGGATTTTTTAAATATGTAGCAGAATACAAATTGGCCAAAAGTGATGAAAAAATTGATTTTTAAATTTTTTTATTGGGAATGTTATATAGCAGAAAGCAAAAAATAGTTTTGTTTTTTGTTTTTCAGAATTGTCGCTCTTTTTTTGTTTATAGTGCAAAAAATAAAAATCACACATGTGATGAAATACCACCAAAAGAAAACTCTGTTTGTGGGAAAAAAAAGACATCAATTTTATTTGGGTACAGCGTCGCACGACCGCGCAATTGTCAGTTAAAGTAACGCAGTGCAGAATCGCAAAAAATGGCCTGGTCATTAAGGGGGGGGGGGGGGAATCTTCCGGTCCAGAAGAGGTTAATAAAATATATTGTTAATTTTTAAATCCTTTTGAAAAAATCCCCACAGAGGGTTCTTTGTACTCATTGTTTAGTGAATAGGGATGCGGGAATTTTTACATATCGCCTCCGCAGTCGGGTGTGAACTTAGACTTCTTATATTTAGCTTGACGGAAAGCAGGGATGCCTGAAATGTTGCTGTACGCCTCCTAATGAGCAACAAATATCTGCGCTGCAGATCTAATGGTATATATATATATATACACTGTATACACACACCCTTACATATGTATATATTACAATACAGGGAATAAGAGACAACAATGGCTGACCTCTCACCCGAGTCTTTGTATCTTCTCACAATGCATTCTCTATCATTCCGCTAACAAGCTCCTTCCAGAAAACATGGCGGACGGATGGATGGCGGTCTCTATTTATGTGTGACGTCCGTAGAATATTATCCTGCAATACGAGACGCAGAACAAGCAGAGAAATGCTCTTTATTAACATTGAAATGCATTCATGACAGTAAAGGAATGATTTGGAAAAGAGATTTATTTTATTCACAATCACAAAGCTCCGCCTTCATGACAGGCCATGGGGAGGAGATTGAATTACATCGGGTGAGCGGGTTCAGCGCGGCGCTGACGGAACAGCGACACGCGGTCGGAGTATTATTTGACGTCCTGCAGTCGCTGATTATTCACTTATTTCAGGAGGCTTTAGTAAAATGAATCGCCAATTGTGAATCGAATTCATTCCGCTCAGATCCGCCCAGAAAGTCCGTTCAGATATCTTCTATTCATAGAGGATGGGAGTCTTTTATATGAAGGGCTCGGCGTTCCATTCTAAAGTCACCTTTCCAAACCAAAATGGGCAAATATGATCAAATATGATAGGATTTTTAGGTTGAAGTGTAATTAAAATAAATAAAAAAATTGTCATAAGTTTTAGATGTGATGGCTGCATTAGTTTTGTTTTTAAGCTTTTTTTTGCTTCGTTTTATGTTCACCTGGCGATCCTGCCAGTAACATATTTATCCTAGGGTGACCACACTCACTCTCTGCACTGTATAGAGGAGCAGTGTTGTCACCCTAGGACAGTGATGGCACCCCAGATGTTTTGGGACTATATTTCCCATGATCAGTGGTGGCTGGTGCTCCATGGGCCAGGGGGAGGGCAGCAGACGGACTGCACCATACACCCCCCCCCCCCCCCGGACCACACACCATACCCTCACCGGCTCACTCACCCTGCCTGGACATGTGGAGTGAGGCAGGCAGCAGCAGCAACAAACAACGGCAGTGGCTTCGGCTTCTTCCCCCTCAGTCTTCTGCGTCTCCTCCCTCCCTCCTCCTTGGCCAATGGCATGACTTCTCCTTTCGACCAATCAGGACCCGCTTCCTGATTGGACAGGAGGAGGATACGTGTGATAATAGCAAATAGTCATTCGTTATTGTCACACAACTGAGTGGGTTCGGGGCGCAGTGCTATGCGCCCCGAGCCCACCCTTTTTTTAGCCTATTAGAGCCTCTGGCTCTAATCACATGGTTAAAAAAAAAAAAGCCCCATTGAACTCCATGCGTCCGGCGTCCTGCATGTAGATTATTGGGCCAGGCGCATGGATGGGGGGGGCGGCACCCTGCATGTAGATTATTGGGCCAGGAGCATGGATGTGGGGGGTGGCACCCCTGTGCCCCCAATGCACCGGCCGCCACTGCCCATGATTCTCCTGTACTCTGCAGTGTAGTTGAGCATCATGGGAAATGTAGTTCCAAAACATCTGGGGTGCCAAGGATCACCATCACTGCCCTAGGACTAGACTAAAAGACACCTCCACTTTCCTCTTTTCCATACCATTGGGGGGGTTCTGTAGTCCGGGGGAAATGCTGACTGGTTACAGCCGGCACAGGAAGCAGTGAAGATTTTTGCCAGGATCAATAGATGCTTTTTCACTTATCAAACAGATATAACAAATGGCATATCTAATAAAAAGGGAGCAAATGAGAAAAGAAGTTCCGATATATTTACACTTTAGCCATAAAAGTATGTTTCCAAGTAACAGACAATATAACCTGTTATACCATGGCAGCCAGTTCTGGGTCTGTCGGCGTTCATCATGCTGTAGGCCTCAGGCTGGACACATTTTTAAATCTTGCTATTATTGTCTCAAGTTCGCCCTCCTGACACCTGCCTGAACTCTGACTTTTCTGCATGTTGCTTAAGCTGCCGCTGGCCCTTTAAGTGGGCGCTGACACCCAAGTCCAGTAGGGAGGGGGGGGGGGCTCTAGATCCTGCTGTGATTGGCTCCACAGTGATGACTTTATCAGGAGTCAGTCCTACAGACTCTTGGTCACCTGTAGTTGGTCACAGTACTGGGGGTGCCGATGGAGCGTGCCCCAGAACAACATTGCAACCCGTACAGTATGAGCGCAAGGCTGTTGTAAGAGGGGTAAAACTTCAGCCATTTGTTTTTGTATTAAATAAAGCAGGAAAGAGTTGGGCCCCTTTCACACCGGTTGGATCAGTTTTTTTTGTTTTTTTTCCAGCAGGAGGTCCGTTCGCCGGGCCGATGACAGGTGCATATGAGGAGCGGACATTGACACAGACACGGACACAGACACAGACATACACACGGACACGGCCCGCTCTGCTCTATGGGCAGCCAGATGTAAATGGACCAGCTGTCCACTTACACCCGATCGCCCTCTGATCTGACCAGACTGAGGGGAACGGGTCTTCCGTTTTTCTTAGCTGGATGGGATCAGACCCCAGGGTAGCCGGGTGTAAATGGACTTAAATCCATTTACATATAACTGCCCATAGAGCAGAATAAAGGGCCCGTTTGTGTCCGGCTGAAATATAGACAGCCAGACCCGGTTGGATCTCTCGTGTGAAAGGGGCCGTAGAACCTCTGGAAGGTTAGCATAGCCATCTGTGTCCCTACATGGGAAATTTACTGTCAAGACAGAAAGTGATGGAAATATCTCCAATATGGACAAAACACATTTTCTAGTAGGGTGAGGAAGGGTTAAAACTCCTGACAATGGAATTCCAGTCCTGGTGACATCTGCACCTCCCATTTCTCTAAAGGGTATCACTGGGATGGGAAATAAGGGGGAAATCACTCAATGGGCCCTGAGACTGGAATGAAGACCTAACAGAAATTTAACCAAAGCCCAACCTATGAAAAAAAAAAAAAGTTATGTTTCAAACACTTGCCCAACCCCCGCCCCCAACCCCACATCCCCAACACCATTCCATGTGATAAGACTAAAAGAGTGTCAGCACTCCCACTGTATAGAATGTTCTCTAGGATAACGCCTCCATATGACTTGATAGTCTCCCCAGCAGAATTGTAATTATAATTTTAATCAAAGCACACCTGATTACTGGAATTAGATGTCTTAATCAGTATAACTATAATTGAAACTTAATGATGTCCTTAGTTTTTAGGCGAATATCACTTCTCCCCATCTGAGAAGTCTTGGCTCAACTTCTGAAGAACTTCAACTTCAGAATTACACATAGGCCTCAATCTGGTTTACATTCCAACATTCACTATTCATTTCAGAACTGGGATGTCCACTGGATCCAATGTTTGACTTCCACATGCAGTCGGATATTTTTCATGTTATGAGGATGGGAGGAGTCTTAGATTTTCTTCATATCTTTGCAGACTGGTGGAGATAGAGCCAAGCTCTATGAAACAATGGCCTTCACAGCTGAGTGCCTGAATCAGACTCTCAACTTTTTTTTACCCCAGTGGAACCCCTAAGATAATTTTAAGGTCTCAGGGAACCCTTAATCAACGCTTTTTATTATAGGTAAATGGCAAAAATATATTTTACATTGGTGCCCAAAAGAAAGAATGCAATCCTCAAAGTGTTGGTCACAATGCCACCCCGACGGACAGCTAAAAAGATAACTGGTGTCATAATACTGGCTTTGCCAAGTGGCATTGGTCCTGGAACTAAGCAGACACCATCAAATGGGGGGACAATCACCCACAGGTCAAGGAACCTCTAAACTAACTAGTGGGAGAATGTCTGGTTTAAATGAAAAGCCCTATTAAAGTGTTTGTAAAGGCTCAAGGTGTTTTATCTTTATGCATGAAGCTGCAGCAGTCCCCCCTAAGGCTTCATGTACACTACTTGAGTTTAGGAGCTTTTGGTGTTTTTTTTGCCAAAGCTCCTAAACTCATCTGCATAAAAGCCTATGTCTCCAATAGAGACGAGCTTGGGTGTGTTTGGGATCCCACCTACCCGATCCCGCCAGGAAGCCGACACTGCACACGGCTAATCACAGGCAGTGAGACATTTCCCGATCTCTGCAGCTGCGGACCATGAATGCCTGTGATTAGCCGTGTGCAGTGTTTTCTTTCTAGCGGGATCGGACAGGTGTGATCCCGAACACGCCTGAGCCAATTCCTAGTGTCCAATTACACATAGGCCTTTACCAGAGTTTGGGAGCTGCTGCAGTTAGGGGAGCTTCAACCTCCCTCTCCTGAACATGAAAGAATTGCGTTCAGGATAGGACGTTTTTGAACGTTTTGACGTGGTGTTTTTCATTTTCCTGTGGCCGGTGGTCAAAGTAGGCTATGTGTACATGAAGCCTAATATTTACCTGAGCCTGATCCCGATCCAGTGATGTGCACGAGAGTAGCAGCTCTTCCAGGTTCCTCCTCATTGACTGAGACAGTAGCAGTTACAGCCAGTGAGCCAATGAGGAGATAGAGGAGGCGGGGCCGTCGTCTCCCTCAATGTGTGAATGGGCACACAGAACAGCGGCTCAGGAGCGAGCCCGCAGGTGCCTTCATCGCAAGCTGCTTGCTCTGGGGGCAATCAAGAAGAGGGAGGGGAAAGGAGCGCTGACAGGGGACCCGAGAAGAGGAGGATCGAGGCTGCTCTGTGCAAAACCATTACACAGAGCAGCTAAGTATGACATTATTGTTATTTAAAAAAATAAATCTGCCTTTAACCACTTGCAGACCGCTTACTTTATATAAAAGTTGGCAGAGTGGCTCTCCCAGGCAAAGTCATGTATCGATACGTCACTTGCCTGGGAGGAGCTATGGGGCGAGCTTCCGCCCCCGATCATCAGGGGGGAAGCTGGCGCGTGTGTCAGGCGGCTCCAATTGCCGCCTGACACTCTCAATCGCTCCCCACTGAGAGAGAAGGACGGTCGGCTGATGTAAACACAGCCATCCGTCCTTCTGCCTGCAATGATCACAGAGGCTATGTGATCCGGCTATATAGGATCGCATGTTTCTGGGATAATTTCAAAAGCCACGCCCCCTCACTACATGGCAAAAGTATGAAGACAACCCTTCAAATTATAGAGCTGAAGAATTTCCAGTGAAGTATACTGTTACTGATACAGCGAAGGGAGACATACTGACAATTGGGTGCTTCCAGTTTGGGGAAGGTCCTGTTTTGTTCCAGAATGTCTGTACCTCCGTGCCCATAAATACATCATTTAAACAGTTTGCTGTGCAGGAACTCCACAGAACGGCCTTCAAAGAGCCCTGACCTCAACCCTACTGAACATCTTTGGAATGATCCAGGTCTTCTCATCCAACCTGACCTCACAAAGGTTCTTTTGATTTATTGGGCACAAATTGTCCTAGACACCCTCCAAAATCTTTGAAAAGTCTTCCCAGAAAAGTTGAGGCAGTTGTAGCCTCAATGGGGCAAATTCATACTAATGGCCATGGTTTTGAAAAGGGATGTCCAACAATTTCATATACAGTAGGTGTGAAGGCCAGGTATTCACAATGGTATTTTGGGTATATGCCCAAGTAGAAGGCATTCTTTTATGTCACAATATGCACTCACCAGATCACATCAATATGGGAAATTGTTTATGTAGATCAGGGGTGGGGAACCTACGGCCCGCAGGCCGTATGCAGCCCCCGAAGCCATCTGATCCAGCCCTGTCATTGGGCTGCCACCGGAGGGGAAGCGCCTCCTGATTACACACAGAGCGGGTTACTCTGCTTACCCGGCGCGGCCGCTGTCATACAAAGTCACGCCTCCTACCTACGATAGAGAGCACAGTGGTGACGTCTATCATAGGAGTCGGTCCAGGAGGCGTGACTTCGTATGAGAACACCCACGCAGGGTAAGTAGAAGAACCCTGCTCTGTGTGTAATCAGGAGGCACTCTAATCCCCATGCGCTCTGCATTGATGGGGGCACTAATCACTCTGCATTGATAGGGGCACTAATAACACTGCATTGATTGGGGCACTAATCACTCTGCATTGATGGGGGCACTAATCATTCTGCATTGATAGGGGCACTAATCACTCTGCATTAAGGGGGGGGCTAATCACTCTGCATTGATGGGGGCACTAATCATTCTGCATTGATAGGGGCACTAATCACTCTGCATTAAGGGGGGGGGGCTAATCACTCTGCATTGATGGGGGCACTAATTACTCTTCATTGATAGGGGCACTAATCACTCTGCATTGATGGGGGCACTAATAACTCTGCATTGATTGGGGCACTAATCACTCTGCATTGATAGGGGCACTAGTCACATTGCATTGAGGGGGGCAAACCTGGAAAACCAGTTGCCAGTAGCAACATCATCAATACCAGCTAACATCACACACCTCACCAAATAGAAGCAGTTGCAGCCATCACATTAGGGGTGAGTTAATTAAATGTTTGACCAAATATAACAGGCTAATTTTTAGGTTGATAATTTTGTACGATCCCCGAAGGATTTTAAAAATACCCAAATGGCCCTCGGCAGAAAAAAGGTTCCCCACCCCTGATGTAGATGAAGATCATTAGATTACTCCATATGTTGAACCACAGCCATTAAGGTCTATACAGAATTTCAGTGTCAGGTTTTATGTCACATGACAGGAAGGGCCTGGCTCATAACATGCTTACACCAATGGCTGTAGTTCTGTAATTGGAGTAATCCCCTGAACTGCAAGCAAGCTCCTAAAATAATGAACATGGATCATCTTCTAGCTGTTTTGGAAAGGCAAAGTTACATCCAGAAAGAATTCATGTCACCCTAGGGGCAGGACGAATCCATCAAGCCACATGGGCAATATTAAAAAAAATAATATTTTTAGGATGTTCTCTGATTTTTTATGTGGATTTTAGCTTGTCTGCCCTTAAATACCCCAAGTCACTTCTATGACTTTGCATAGTTGTCCAATTCTGTATGAGTTTGCATAGCTGGCCAATTCTATGTTTTCGCATTATGTCCAATCAAAATCCATGATGTTCTTCCAGATTATTAGGCAGTATAGGGAGGGGTCCGTCACGTCCGCCTAAAACTTGAAGACCAAACGCTACGTCCAGGTGGGGTCCACAATGCCGTGCTCTGGGTTGCAGGTGAAGGAGATGGTTATGGCGTATCGAGTCCCCCAACTCACTTTCTCTACACGGTGTAGATTTTCTGATCCAGACGTGAAGAAAGACAGGCGGCCTGGAAGAAAAATGAGAGGACATTAGTATAATGGGAACAGTCAAAGAAAAAATATTATTTCTTATGTCCAGGGCTTTTTTTCAGCTGGAACTTGGTGAACTCAGCTCCACCACCTTTGGCTCAGGCCCTCTGCTCCCTGCTCTTCACTGTCACTTGTAAACACAGAGGTCCGGCTTCCTGTGGTTTCCAAGTGCAGAATGGGGACAAAGGAGATGCTGGTGCCTGGAGTGCAGTGCGGATGCTGATACCCCCACTGGATGATCTCCGTGTAAGTGAGAGAGGCGAAGCCACCTACAGTGTATGGGGAGGTACTAGAGAAGAAGAGGAGTAAAAGTCAGATGTGGATGGGGGATGCAGAGCTAAGCAGCTATGGAAGAAAGCTGAACTCTGCACTGTATACGTAGCGCACCCCTGAACCCTGCACTGTATACGTAGCACACCCCTGAACTCTGCACTGTATACGTAGCGCACCCCTGAACTCTGCACTGTATACGTAGCACACCCCTGAACTCTGCACCGTATACGTAGCACACCCCTGAACTCTGCACCATATACGTAGTGCACCCCTGAACCCTGCACTGTATACGTAGCACACCCCTGAACTCTGCACCGTATACGTAGCACACCCCTGAACTCTGCACTGTATACGTAGCACACCCCTGAACTCTGCACTGTATACGTAGCACACCCCTGAACCCTGCACTGTATACGTAGCACACCCCTGAACTCTGCACCGTATACGTAGCACACCCCTGAACTCTGCACCGTATACGTAGTGCACCCCTGAACCCTGCACTGTATACGTAGCACACCCCTGAACTCTGCACCGTATACGTAGCACACCCCTGAACTCTGCACTGTATACGTAGCACACTCCCAAACTCTGCACTGTATACGTAGCACACCCCCTGAACTCTGCACTGTATACGTAGCACACCCCTGAACCCAGCACTGTATACGTAGCACACCCCTGAACTCTGCACTGTATACGTAGCACACCCCTCAACTCTGCACTGTATACGTAGCACACCCCTCAACTCTGCACTGTATACGTAGCACACTCCCAAACTCTGCACGTAGCACACCCCTGACCTCTGCACTGTATACGTAGCACACTCCCGAACTCTGCACTGTATACATAGCACACTCCCGAACTCTGCACGTAGCACACCCCTGATCTCTGCACTGTATACATACTGTACTTTGGCAACATATATTTTGTAATTTCTATGCACCCAATGAGCTCTCAGGATCTCATTTTCCAGGCTGTTGTTCACAGAGCTCAATGGCTCAAGCCTGAGCATAAGAAGCCAATTCTGATATGAGGTGAAAGGAGTGACGAGTTCATCAGTCTACTACAACTATTCAGGATTTATATAGCGCCAGCAGTTTACGCAGCGCTTTACAAAATAAAAGGGAGACAATACAGTTACAATACAATAAAATACAAGAGAATTAAGAGGGCCCTGCTCAGAAGAGCTTACAATCTAATGGGGTGGGGCAGGTGTTACAACAGGTTGTAACAGTAGGGAATGAGCTGATGGAAGATTAGTTAGTTGGCGGTGTGATAGGCTTCCCCGAAGAGATGAGTTTTCAGGGATCGCCTGAAAGCAGTTAGAGTAGGAGATAGCCGTACAGGTTGGGGTAGAGAGTTCCAGAGGATGGGAGAGGCCCTGAAGAAATCCTGGTGACGAGCATGGGAGGAGGAGACAAGGGAGCTTGAGAGTAGGAGGTCTTGAGAGGAGCGGAGAGGACGGTTTGGGTGATATTTGGAGACAAGTTTGGTGATGTAGCTCAGGGCAGAGTTGTGAATGGCTTTGTATGTTGTGGTTAGTATTTTGAATTTAATTCGCTGGGCAATCGGGAGCCAGTGTAGGGATTGGCAGAGAGGGGAGGAGCCAGTGTAGGGATTGGCAGAGAGGGGAGGAGCCAGTGTAGGGATTGGCAGACGATGAGCGGTTGGTAAGGTGGACAAGCCTGGCAGGTCTACTGCTTCTCCTTTAATTGTTCAGTCACAGGCATGGGAAGGGACAAAACCTTTGTGTGTTACTGACCTGCAGCAGAATCAGGTTCCTTGCCCATCCAGAGTAGTGTAAATCTAAGGACTGGATGGACAGAATTACAAATCCTTCGGCAGGTAAAATAGTTCCCATATATATATTTTATCTGTATATAGTTGTTTTTTCCTGGATTTGCGTTGTTAGCAGGATTCGGAGGCTCACTCTTGTGCTGGCGTTGCTTCCCATCCACTCCGATCTACCGAGTCCCATGGCACCCTCCCCCCAGAGAACAACGAAAGCCTTGAGAGAAAGCTATAGCACTACAACACAAGATGAAAATAATTAATCCAATTTGCGGGTATTTCGGTAAATTCTTGCCGCGCAGCTGACAAAGCTCTGGAATTAACCCCTGGGAGACTGGAGGCAACCAGCTGAGCCTCCCCTGGGGCTTGGGATATTTTATCCATAGAGGATTATTCGCAGGGCACTATACAGCGGATAATAGAAAATAATTACATGACGGAGTCTGTTCAGAAACAATTTGATAATTTCTAATTATACGACAATGCGATAGTCCTCTGAACATTGCGGTTCCGCAGGCTGTTACAGGATATGCGATGGGATGAAAACAATTATACATTTAGAGTCACTGTAATAATAATAATTTACAGTCACACAATTCCGCATTCCCGTTCTCCTTCAAATGTCTTCAATCCCCTGCTGAGCAATCACCGCCAGACTGGGAATCTCCGCTCTGATCATCTTTAATGTCATCAGCTAAAATGAAACCGCTACAAGAGAACATACAGGCTTCAATTGTCAACCACTTCTACTAAAGAGGACTTGTACTGTGGAAGATGTGCTGTGGAAGACGTACTGTGGAAGATGTGCTGTGCAAGACGTGCTGTGCAAGACGTGCTGTGGAAGATGTGCTGTGGAAGATGTGCTGCGGAAGATGTACTGTGGAAGATGTGCTGTGGAAGATGTACTGTGGAAGATGTGCTGTGGAAGATGTGCTGTGGAAGATGTGCTGTGGAAGATGTGCTGTGGAAGATGTGCTGTGGAAGACGTGCTGTGGAAGACGCGCTGTGCAAGATGCGCTGCGGAAGATGCGCTGCGGAAGACGCGATGCGGAAGAGGCGATGCAGAAGACGCGATGCGGAAGAGGCGATGCAGAAGATGCGATGCAGAAGACGCGCTGCGGAAGATGTGCTGCGGAAGACGTACTGTGGAAGACGTGCTGTGGAAGACGTGCTGTGGAAGACGTGCTGTGGAAGATGTACTGTGGAAGATGTACTGTGGAAGATGTGCTGTGGAAGACGTGCTGTGGAAGATGTGCTGTGGAAGATGTGCTGTGGAAGATGTGCTGTGGAAGATGTGCTGTGGAAGACGCGCTGTGGAAGACGCACTGTGGAAGACGCACTGTGGAAGACGCGCTGCGGAAGATGTGCTGCGGAAGATTGTGCTGTGGAAGACGTACTGTGGAAGACGTGCTGTGGAAGACGCCCTGTGGAAGATGTACTGTGGAAGACGCGCTGCGGAAGATGTGCTGCGGAAGATTGTGCTGTGGAAGACTTACTGTGGAAGACGTGCTGTGGAAGATGTGTTGTGGAAGACGTGCTGCAGAAGATGTGCTGCAGAAGATGTGCTGCGGAAGATGTACTGTGGAAGATGTGCCATGGAAGACGCCCTGTGGAAGATGTACTGTGGAAGACGTGCTGTGGAAGATGTGTTGTGGAAGACGTGCTGCGGAAGACGTGTTGCGGAAGATGTGCTGCAGAAGATGTGCTGCGGAAGATGTACCGTGGAAGATGTGCTGTGGAAGACGTACTGTGGAAGATGTGCCGTGGAAGACGCCCTGTGGAAGACGCGCTGTGGAAGACATGCTGCGGAAGACGTGCTACTTTGTAGAACTTGGAAAAAGTGTGCACCGACGACCAAGTCGCCGCCTTGCACACCTGGGCCACCGAAGCCCGATGCCAACAGGCCCAGGAAGTACTCAAAGACCTGGTAGAGTGCGCCTTAACAGGGAAGGGCGGAACTTGTTCCTTCAAGGCATAGGCCTGCTCAATGGTCTGTCTGATCCACTTGGCAATAGTTGCTGCCGATGCAGCCATGCCCTTCCGAGGTCCCTCAGGAAGGACAAAAAGAGAGTCCGCCTTCCGTAAAGGATTCCGTAGACTTCAGGTAAACCTTGATCGTCCTGACAACATCCAAGGAATGCAAAGCAATCTCCTTAGGATGCTTAGGCTTTGTACAAAGCGAAGGCAGGACAATTTCCTCATTAAGGTGGAACTCAGTGATCACCTTGGGAAGAAAGGACGGGGGTGTTCTCAACACCACCTTATCCTTGTGAATTATCAAGTAAGGGGAGCGGCAAGACAACGCCGCCAGCTCCGACACTCTGCGAGCCGAAGTGATCGCCACAAGAAAAGTAACCTTTTTCGACAGCAGAGGCAACGATATCTCCCTGATATTTTCAAAAGGAGCACGCTGCAAAGCGGACAGGACCAAGTTCAAGTCCCATGGAAGTAAAGGCTCCTTCCTAGGAGGAGCCAAATGTCGCACACCTTGAATGAACGTGCGCGCCAAGGAATGAGACGCCACAGGGCGTTGGAAAAGGACCGCCAGTGCTGACACCTGGCCCTTTATAGTGGCCAGCGCCAGGCGCTGATCCACCCCAGACTGGAGGAAAGCCAAGATTCTCGACACCGAGTAAGAACGAGGGGAAAACCCCCTGTACTCACACCAGGTGAAGTAGGCTTTCCAGGTACGGTAATAGATCTTACCAGAGGAAGATTTCCTAGCCTTGATCAGGGTAGGGATAACCTCAGAAGATAGACCCTTGTCCCTCAAGACCTGGGTCTCAACAGCCAGGCCGTTAAAGCCAGCGACTGTAAAGCAGGATGGAAGATCGGACCCTGAGACAGGAGATCTTCCTGCAGAGGCAGACGCCACGGAGGCGCCACTGCCAGGTGAGCAACGTCGGCGTACCAAGACCGGCGAGGCCAGTCCGGCGCCACCAGAATCACCATGTGTGGTTCCGAGACCAATCTGCGAAGGAACCGGGATAGTAACTGAATCAGAGGAAAGGCGTATATCAGACGATACTGATGCCAAGGGGCCACCAACGCATCCGAGGCGTCCGCCAAGGGGTCGCGCGTTCCTGCCACGAACCTTTCCACCTTTCGGTTTAGCTGGGATGCGTACAGATCCACGTCTGGGGATCCCCACCTCGCAAACAGCATCTGAAAGACCTCCGGGTGTAGGGACCATTCCCCCTGGTCCAGGGTCTGGCGGCTCAGATAATCTGCCTGCCAATTCTCCACACCCGGAATGTGAACTGCCGAAATCACCGGGACATGAGTCTCGGCCCAAGACAGGATGTCGGTCACCTCCCGGGCTGCTCGAGCACTCCTGGTGCCCCCCTGGTGGTTGATGTAAGCCACCGCGGTAGCATTGTCCGTCTGTACGCGAACAGGCAGGCCCTGGAGACGGTCCGACCACTGGAAGAGACAGAGTTTTATCGCTCGTAGTTCCAGCACATTTATCGGGAGGGAGGATTCCTCCTCCGACTAAGTGCCCTGGGCAGACAGGGTGCCCAGGACTCCACCCCAGCCCGACAGGCTGGCATCCGTGGTAACCACTGTCCACACCAACGGGCGGAAGGACTTGCCTTCCGCCACCGACGGGGACTGGATCCACCACAGAAGAGCCAATCTGGTCCGGCGACTCAAGGAGACCTCCAGATCCAAGGACTGAGGAAGTCTGTCCCAACTGGCCAGGATCTCCGTCTGGAGAGCCTGTGTGTGGAACTGGGCAAAGGGAATCGCCTCGAAGGCCGACACCATCAAACCCAGGCCCCGCATGCAGGCCCTGAGTGACGAGGACGGATTGTCCCTGAGAGACCGGATTTCTTCCTGCAAAGTCCGGAGCTTGTCCTCTCTTCTGCTTACCCGCCCAGGGTTTCTTCTGGTTGCCCTGGGCCTTGAAGGGCTTGCCCTTGGATTGGTTCCGAAAGGCACGAAAGGGCCCCTGACTTGATTTAGGCGCAGAACCCCGCTTGCCACGGAAAGACTTGTTCTTCGTGTTCTGTGGTAGCATGGTGCTCTTACCCCCCGTGACGCCTTTCACCAAGGTATCCAACGCCTCGCCAAAAAGGCGAGAGCCAGCATAGGGAAAATCAGCAACAGTTTTCCGCGAGGACTGGTCGGCCGACCAGCTCTTCAGCCATATCAGTCACCGATTAAGTACCGCGACACTCGAGAGGCGAGCCACCAAGGGGGCCTCATTAAGGGCTGCATCACACAGATACATGACTCCTTGATGGATCTGGTCCACCATTTCCAGTCGTGCAGGCGGCACGTCATCGGACACTAGGTTGCTTCTAAGCACCTTAATCCAATCAGCCACCGCCTGAGCCACCATAACAGACGCGAAAACGGGCTTGAGCAACGAACCCGCCATCGTATAGGAATGGCGGGCTAGAGACTCCAACCACCGGTCCGTGGGATCCCGGAAAACCGGGGTATCCTCAGTAGGAACCAAGGTAGCCTTGTTCAGCACGGCCACAGTGTGATCCACCTGTGGAGGCACACACCATCGTGATTCCGTAGCCGGCGCAAAAGGATAAAGCAATTTGAACCGACTAGGTACCAGGAATGGACGTTTTTTAACGTGCGCCACATTTCATTAACAGTGTAATGGAATTCCGCTGGGCAGGGAAAAACCTGCGCAGACTTGCGGGTCCTGTGCGTCCCAAATGAGGACACAACGCCCGGAGGACAGGGCTCATCCTCTAAATGTAAGGTTTCCTTAACAGAAACAATCAACTCATCCATGGTCGCCCGTTCTTCGGGTGACCCTGGGGAGGATGGATCAACACCCTCCACCTCAGCCTCCCCCTCAGACCCCGGGGGGTCTAAGGATGAGCGGGACCCTGAAAAGGGCACACTTGCAGCGGCAGCAGCAGCCATATCCCCATCTGAATCAGAAGAGAGAGACAGCCTTGGCCGTTTTCTCGCAGCCCGTTCAGACATCAGCATTTCCATATTTGCCACTAAAGTCGCAACTACAGCAGCCAGATCAGGTCGCAGCGGGGCCACAGGAGAACTGGGGCCCCCCACTAAAGCTGGAGGAAACTTGCGTTCCTGAGAATCCATGGCTCAAGATAATGAAAAAACTACAGTGCAAAAAAAGTAGTGTACTGTCCCCTTAAATAGTGCTGCGGAGTGTGCAGCCCACCGCTACTGTCACAGCTATGAAGACCCCAAAAAGGAGAAAACTGAGCCAGAAGCAGCATGCAGAAGAAGACTGAGAGAGATAAACTGCAGAGCCCGCAGATCGTTGCTACCTGTGTCTGTGCTGTCTGAGAGGAAAAGGAAATGCTGCTGGAGGGGGCTGGCCATAAGCCAGACCCCAGGGAAAATGGCTGCCCCATAGGGATGCATAGAAGGCTTCGCCAAGATGGCCTCCGACATGCGGCCGAACCGATCGTTTCACCGCCCACAAAATGGCGGCGGATGGCGCCAAAATGAGCTGTACTCACCCCAGAGGGGCTATATACGTGTGCACAGTAAAAACATGGCGGACCGCGCGATTTTTCCCCCGCAGCAGTCGCCGCACAACACACAAGTCTGTACCCCCAAACATGCACCTAAGGTGACACAGGGACAGGGACCCCCGGGAAACATACAGATCTGCACACAGCGAACCCCGCAGGGATCGCACAGGGAGTCACACAGGCACAGACATGGGGACACACAGCAACACAGACTGCCACCCCAAACAGAGGCCCCACACAGAAAAGTACTTACCTGTACCCGATGGCGTGGGGGAGCCTCTATGCACGGATAAACCTCTGTCCTCATCTGACAGGGAGTGCCGTGAGCCAGGGACATTACGCTGCAGCAGCGCAGACGAGTCCTGTGAGGTAGCCACCTCACGGCTGCATCCCTGCAGCGAACAGGGATGGGTCGTTCTTAATGCCAGGGCGAACCATAGCTGAACGCTCGATGGCGGGCTGGGGGTCCATCTGACCCTCTGTGCCCTGGAGAACCAGGGCGGCCAGTCCGAATCCCAGCACCGCATGATCCATCTTCATCCGAAGAATAAACTAACACTAAAGCTGACAAAATAAACAGCTAGTAAAGTGAGAGAAAAAAACCTGACATTGAAAAGAAAATCAAATAAAAGATTTAGGAAGGCTGAGACTGAAGCCCCAGCACAAGGGAGCCTGAACTATTCCTGATGCTAGGCAGACTAAAACTGAGTTGGGTGGTGATGCAGGGGGGTATTGACCAGATGGGACAGCCCCCGTGGGTGTGTATATGCTAATGCCTTTTGTCTTTTGACTAAGTCTATATGCCTAGCTATTCCTACGGATAGGTGGACAATACCCAATAGTGATGACTTAGAGGAGGCGGCGACTGTCGGAGGACGTAAGAGAAATGAGAATTTACAATCACTTTAATGAGTTCATGAACAAGTCATGGTGAACCTTCCGCCCATCTTAAACAACATTAAGGGCTGCCCTGCGTCTCTGCAAACATAAATGTCTTATATGGCAATAAAGTTTTCTTATGGATGATCACAAGTCTGCATTGGAATGTGGAGTCATGATGGAGGAAAGTTCCAGCGTATTTGCTGCAATGATCTCTGCAGGAGCAAATGGGTGAATATTATTCACTGTCTATTTTCTTTGATGACTGGCAGAGCGTGAACAGCGAGAATAATAGAAGAGTATGAACAGCGAGTATAATGGAGGAATAGAAGAGTATGAGCATGGAGAAATGATGTTCCTTCAGTCAGCGCACACTTTGACTTAATATTGGAATGTGTACCTGATTTGTACTCTGTAAGGTGAATTATGGTGGCAGGCAGATCGGTTTTCCTGCTAAAGACGATGAGATAAAGGTGGGAAAAGTCACTCAACACTTTGTTCTTCCTTCCGGTTTTCTCTCTGTAGTTGTCAGAATCTTACCTGTCCAAGGCTGTCATGACATTCCACAGCATGTCTCTGGGTGCACGCGCTACTTATACCGCTTATGTGGGAACTGGCTTTTAGTACTTTTAATGAAGTCACTTTCCCGATTGCTTTGCCCATTAAAGTGCCCATGCTCTGTGGCTGCTCTTTGTGTTGGATCTTCTTTGAAATCTAATGTCCTCCTGACTTTATTACATTGTTTCTTCTCTTATTGCACCAACAATGACCTGTCCCATTCCTGACCTCACTTCTATGTCACTTCAGTACTCCCACAGCTCCCAGGGCAGACATTTTTGCATCTTCTGAACACAGCACCAGAGAGCGTGCATCTTCTGTGCACAGCACCAGAGAGCGTGCATCTTCTGAACACAGCACCAGAGAGCGTGCATCTTCCGTGCACAGCACCAGAGAGCGTGCATCGTCCGTGCACAGCACCAGAGAGCGTGCATCTTCCATGCACAGCACCAGAGAGTGTGCATCTTCCGTGCACAGCACCAGAGAGCGTGCATCTTCCGTGCGCAGCACCAGAGAGCGTGCATCTTCCGTGCACAGCACCAGAGAGCGTGCATCGTCCGTGCACAGCACCAGAGAGCGTGCATCTTCCATGCACAGCACCAGAGAGTGTGCATCTTCCGTGCACAGCACCAGAGAGCGTGCATCTTCCGTGCACAGCACCAGAGAGCGTGCATCTTCCGTGCACAGCACTAGAGAGCGTGTGTCTTCCGTGCACAGCACCAGAGAGCATGCATCTTCCGTGCACAGCACCAGAGAGCGTGCATCTTCCGTGCACAGCACCAGAGAGCGTGCATCTTCCGTGCACAGCACTAGAGAGCGTGTATCTTCCGTGCACAGCACCAGAGAGCATGCATCTTCCGTGTACAGCACTAGAGAGCATGCATCTTCCGTGCACAGCACCAGAGAGCGTGCATCTTCCGTGCACAGCACTAGAGAGCATGCATCTTCCGTGCACAGCACCAGAGAGCACACATCTACTGAACACAGCACCAGAGAGTGTGCATCTTCCGAGCACAGCACCAGAGAGCGTGCATCTTCTGTGCACAGCACCAGAGAGCGTGCATCTTACGTGCACAGCACCAGAGAGCGTGCATCTTCCGTGCACAGCACCAGAGAGCACACATCTTCTGAACACAGCACCAGAGAGTGTGCATCTTCCGAGCACAGCACCAGAGAGCGTGCATCTTCTGTGCACAGCAACAGAGAGCGTGCATCTTCCGAACACAGCACCAGAGAGCGTGCATCTTCCATGCACAGCACCAGAGAGCGTGCATCTTATGTGCACAGCACCAGAGAGCGTGCATCTTATGTGCACAGCACCAGAGAGCCTTCATCTTCCATGCACAGCACCAGAGAGCGTGCATCTTCTGAGCACAGCACCAGACAGGGTGCATCTTCCATGCACAGCACCAGAGAGCGTGCATCTTCCGTGCACAGCACCAGAGAGCATGCATCTTCCGGGCACAGCACCAGAGAGCATGCATCTTCCGGGCACAGTACAAGAGAGCGTGCATCTTCTGAGCGCAGCACCAGAGAGCGTGCATCTTCCGTGCACAGCACCAGACAGGGTGCATCTTCCGTGCGCAGCACCAGAGAGCGTGCATCTTCCGTGCACAGCACCAGAGAGCATGCATCTTCCGTGCACATCACCAGAGAGCGTGCATCTTCTGTGCACAGCACCAGAGAGCACACATCTTCTGAACACAGCTTCAGAGAGCGTGCATCTTCTAAACACAGCTTCAGAGAGCGTGCATCTTCCATGCACAGCACCAGAGAGCGTGCATCTTCTGAACACAGCACCAGAGAGCGTGCATCTTCTGAGCACAGCACCAGAGAGCTTGTATCTTCCGTGCACAGCACCAGAGAGCGTGCATCGTCTGTGCACAGCACCAGAGAGCGTGCATCTTCCGTGCACAGCACTAGAGAGCATGCATCTTCCGTGCACAGCACCAGAGAGCACACATCTTCTGAACACAGCACCAGAGAGCGTGCATCTTCCGTGCACAGAAGATGCACACTCTCTGGTGCTGTGCACAGAAGATGCGCGTGGTTGAGGTGAAATAAAAAAAGTTTAGGCTTTACAGCCACTCTAATAAAGAAATAAAAGTTTTACACTCCTTGAACATAAACGCAGCGCCTACATTTACACTCCATGGTTCTTCCATGAAATTCGTTCAGAAGAATGAGAGAGGAGCGCAGATCAGAGGAGGAGTGCAGGGAAGGCGCTTTCACCTTCTCGCTCAGGCTGGAGCAATCTCTCGCCGTTTGCGTCCTGCCTCTCTTTGATGCCTCTCTCCCGATCACTTATACCCGGAGCGTTCAGCTGCTGCTCAGGAAAACGGCGCAGCTTCTTGTGCCCTACAGGAGAGAGATATAAAACAAAAGGAATTTTCCTGCCGTATGGCAGCGCAGGAGGGAGACCGATCTCTCATTCACTTCCCGACGTGCCACCTGAATAACAACAACATCATCGAGAGTTTTAAAGCTTGATTTCCTTCCAAGCTGTCATTCCCCTCCTCCACAGATCTGCTAAACGGATTAGGAAAAACAAAAGGCTCCATAATAAGCATGAAACGTGAAAACCGTTTATCTTTATTGTTTATACGTCTGTGTGCGTGGATCAGACGGCAAAATCATTTCCTCCATATTTTCATCAAAGCCATTCATTCACACGCCGTGTTCCTGCTGCTTATAGGAAACCAAATACTGTTATAGGCCATCCAGTTATACATTATATCACCAAAAGTATTGGGACGCCTGCCTTTACACACACATGAACTTTAATGACATCCCAGTCTTATGCCTCGTACACACGCAACGATTGTTGGCCGTAAATTTTTGGACAACGTCCGATCGACCGATTGTCGGCTTGTTAGTATGATGCTTCCGACAACCGACTCCGACTTTTCGGCCGAACAAAATCTGGTGTGCATGCTATAAAATTTTTGTTGGCCGTCAACAGAACGGCCGGTTTTCCGTCAGTCAGTACAGATTTTGGCAGACAAAAATCTGATGAGCAAGACTGGGCATGCTCAGAGAAGAAAAAACACAGGGAAAGTAAACCATCACATGACATCACTTCTGAAGTTGGTTTTTGTTGGCTGAGAAAATTCGTATGCAGTCTAGGTACATTTCAACCAACACAACAACACTGGACAAAAGACGGCCGATCGGTCGGCCGATAATCGTTGTGTGTGTACGAGGCATTAGTCCGTAGGGCTCAATATTGAGTTGGCTCCGCCCTTTGCAGCTATAACAGCTTCAACTCTTCTGGGAAGGCTGTCCACAAGGTTTAGGAGTGTCTATGGGAATCCGCTGCTGTCTCTCTCTTCATTGGACAGATTGATAGCAGTGGGAGCGATTGGCTACTGCTGCTGTCAACTCAATCTGGTGACACGGGGGCGGGGCTATGTCAATGGATGCAGCAGCGGGACTCTGGAGTGAGCATGCACGGGTGCCCCAAGGGAAAGCGGCTTTCCCCCACTCCGTTCCTTTTTCTGATTGAATTTGTGTTCAAAACGGGTTTGAAAAACCACTGCGCAAATACTGTGTAACATAATAATTCTCAAAACCTACCATTTTATTCTCTAGGGCCTCTGCTAATATATATATATATATTCTTCTAGATTGTAAGCTCTAACGAGCAGGGCCCTCTACTTCCTCCTGTATTGAATTGTATTGTAACTGTACTGTCTTCCCTCATATTGTAAAGCACTGCGCAAACTGTTGGCGCTATATAAATCCTGTATAATAATAATATATATATATATATATATATACACACTATATTACCAAAAGTATTGGGACGCCGGCCTTTACACACACATGAACTTTAATGACATCCCAGTCTTAGTCCGTAGGGTTCAATATTGAGTTGGCTCCACCCTTTGCAGCTATAACAGCTTCAACTCTTCTGGGAAGGCCGTCCACAAGGTTTAGGAGTGTCTATGGGAATGTTTCACCATTCTTCCAGAAGCACATTTGTGAAGTCAGTTATTGATGTGGACGATGCAGAAAATAGATAAAAACAGAGGGCCCACTGGCCTAGTGCATTATACAACATAAGTTTATTTAAGATAAAATAAAATATAACTACTCACAAGTCTCCCCTCTAATTCAAGGTGTTCTATCGGGCTGGCTGAGGTCAGGACTCTGTGCAGGCCAGTCAAATTCCTCCACCTCAAACTCACTCATCTATGCCTTTATGGACCTTGCTTTGTGCCAAAAATATTAAAAAACCAAAATGGATACAGGCTCCATAACACCATTGTGGGATTAGAGCCCATATCCATTATGTTTTTTGAATATTTTTGGTATGTTGGTTAGTGGAGGGCTAATTAGGTAAAGTGCACTAAAATTGTAGGACTCCATAGTGTGATTTTCTGTGACCTTGCTTTGTGAACTGGTCCAATCATTTGTTGGAGGAGGGATTATGGTGTGGGGGAGGGGGGATTATGGTGTGGGGTTGTTTTTCAGGGGTTGGGTTTGGCCCCTTAGTTCCAGTGAAGGGAACTCTTAAGGCGTCAGCATACCAAGACATTTTGGACAATTTCATGCTCCCAACTTTGTGGGAGGAGTTTGGGGATGCCCCCTTCCTGTTCCAACATGACTGCGCACCAGTGTACAAAGCAAGGTCCATAAAGACATGGAGGAGCAAGTTTGGGGTGGAGGAACCTGACTTGCCTGACCCAATAGAACACCTTTGGGATGAATTAGAGCAGGAACTGTGAGCCAGGTCTTCTTGTCCAACATCAGTGCCTGACCTCACCAATGCGCTTCTGGAAGAATGGTGAAACATTCCCATAGACACTCCTAAACCTTGTGGACGGCCTTCCCAGAAGAGTTGAAGCTGTTATAGTTGCAAAGGGTGGAGCCAACCCAATATTGAACCCTACGGACTAAGACTGGGGGGTCATTAAAGTTCATGTGTGTGTAAAGGCCGGCGTCCCAATACTTTTATATGAAATTGTGTCTCATGTATTACAGGCACACATCTTGCATGCACACACATACTAAGGTCCAGGTTAGATAGAAGCCAACTAACATACGAGGATGTCTCTGGAACGTGGGAAGAAACCCCCCCATGGCCGTGATGTGTACACCCCTAGACACTGCCTTTGTTGCTCTGTGTCTGAGCTTTGGGATGCAATAGGCTGCGCACACCTATGTCTGATACACAGATCAGCCATAACTTTATGACCACCCACCTAATATTGAATACCGTAGGTCCCCCTTGCTGCCAAAACAGCCCTGACCCATTGAGGCATGGACTCCACTAGACCTCTCAATGTATGCTGTGATATCTGGAAACAAGCGGTCAGTAGTAGATCCTTTAAGTCCTGTAAGTTGGGGGGGTGGGGTCTCCATCATCTGACTTATTTTTCCAGCACATCCCACAGATGCTCAATTGAAGAACAGTAAATAAGCTGGCGCTCTGGGTAATTACAGAGGGCTCGGCGTGACCAACGTATAGTGGGCCGTGCACTGAAAATGACACTAACTAAAGTGACAGCAGTGCATGTGTGTGCAGGACATACCATGAAGGTATGAGAGTCCATCAAAGAGAAAACAGTCTGTAACGAAGGGCTGGCTCCATGACACAGGGCTGTAGGTACACTTGAAAAAAGAGCGCGCATGCCCGCTGAGAGCTTGGCGCATGCTCTGAAACGCGTCGTGTTCTCCATCTGGTCCTGGTGACGTCTCGCGGCAATAGGCTGCGTTCCAGTCTGACATGCAGAAGTAAGTGGATCCCGGAAGACAACGGCCGGCCTTGTTCGTCCTCCTACCTCATCCACCAGCTTCCATCTTCGCTCACTGGACTTTGGACTCCACTACCATCTCCCGGCACCAGCCTTTTTGAGCCCTATACCATGTACCCCATGTGAGTTTTTATATTCTGTATGTATTCCTGGATTAAACATACTGCACTTAGAGACGCTCAGTTTCCCTCTTTTTTTCACAGATGCTCAATTGGATTGCGATCTGGAAAACTTGGGAGGCCAAGTCAGCACCCCAACTCATTGTTGTGCTCCTCAAACCATTCTTGAACCATTTTTGCAGTGTGGCAGGGCGCATTACCATGCTGAAGAGGCCCAGAGACATCTCTGGGCCCGATGGTTAGATATAAACTCCAGGCAAACAGCTGATTTTAACAGATGGGTCTTGTAAGTGCAACTTTAACAATGAAGCGTTATTGGGTACTACACTGGGTTAGAGCTTTTTTGATATTTTGAAGATTTTATCAAGTTTTTCGAGTGGTTCCAGGCTGTAGGGTTTTGAGGGAGACCTACAGTACCTCCGTGTGATTGATGAGACCACCCATAGTCTAGAGGTCACTTGGTTCTGGTAAGCAGAATTTATTATCCACCTTGGGTGTGAAGTAGGAAGCTCCGGGTCCCCCGTTTCATCTTCTGGGTCCCCCGTTTCATCCTCTGGGTCCCCCATTTCATCTCTGATACCTCGCACACCTCACAGGGGTAATATCTTCTCGGCTCACGTGGAGCATCAACCGGGGACTTTGGCATTTGTTATTCATGGACTATTGTGTCTCTTTATTTTACAATTTTTATTCCTTAATTTTTGTTTTAAGAATTGTTTTTAGCGCTGCACTTCTTTTTCTCAAACAGCTGAATATTCTGATGAAATATAAGGGAGCCGATTCACCGCGTGCGTATTATGAGATTTGATGGTGGAACGTACAGGAATGGGTTAAAGTTGCACCTTTCATGTGTGAATGTTGTGACTGGCAAAGATAGAAGAATAATAATAAGAAGAATAATGAGAAGAATAATAAGAAGAATGAGCTTCATTTATCAGGTGGGAGTAAAATATGACATTAGGAGTTGTGCAACGGAATTAATTAATTGTGGTGTGAAATGCCACGCGACTGCGTCGTCTTTAAGCATTAAACAAAGCAAACCCTGTTGGAGGTTCCTCATAACATTATCTGTACCGAGGGATCAAACAGCGCTTTTAACCACTTTAGCCCCGGAGAATTTGGCTGCTCAATGACCAGGCCCTATATTGCGATTTGGCACTGCGTGACTTTAAAGGACAATTGCGCGGTCGTGCGACGCTGTACCCAAACAAAATCGATGTCCTTTTTTTCCCACAAACAGAGCTTTCTTTTGGTGGTATTTGATCACCGGTGCGATTTTTATTTTTTGCGCTATAAACAAAAAAAGAGCGACAATTCTGAAAAAATAACAATATTTTTCACATTTTTTATATGAAATTCTTAAAAAAAATGTAAAAATCAAAATTTTTTAACATTTTAGGCCAATTTGTTTTCTGCTACCTATGTTTGGTTAAAAAAAAAAATCGCAATAAGCGTATTTTGATTGGTTTGTGCAAAAGTTATTGCGTCTACAAACTAGGGGAAAGATTTAAGTCATTTTTATTGTTTTTTTTTCTTTAACTAGTAATGGCGGTGATCTGCGATTTTTTGCGGGACTGCAACATTGCGGCGGACAGATCGGACCCCTAACTGACATTTTTGACACTTTTGGGGGGACCGGTGACATTACTACAGTAATCAGTGCTATAAATATGCACTGTCACTGTAAAGATGACACTGGCAGGGAAGAGGTTAACTTTATTGGTGATCAGTGGGTTAAGTGTGTCCCTAGGGGCGTGATTCTAACTGTCAGGGGGCGTGGCTTGTGAAGTAATCAAAGAGACATACGATCCTATATAGCAGGATCACATAGCCTCTGTCATTACATCAGCCGTCTGTCTTTTTCTCTCAGCTGCGGGAGGTCGTGAGTGGCCAGCGGCCATCGGAGCCGCCGGTCACACACGCTGGCTCCCGAGCTGAGGAGCATGTACGACGCTTTGCCTGGGAGCGTCAGACTGCTGCCGTACAACTGCGGCGGGCGGTCGGCAAGCAGTTAAACACTTTAAGACCGGAAGGATTTGCCCCCTTAATGACCAGGCCACTTGGCACTGCATGACTTTAACTGACAATTGCGCGGTCCTGCGACGCTGTACCCAAATAAAATTGATGTCCTTTTTTCCCCCACAAACAGAGATTTCTTTTGGTGGTATTTGATCACCTGTGTGATTTTTATTTTTTGCGCGATAAACAAAAAAAGAGCGAAAATTCTGAAACAAATCAACATTTTTCACATTCTGCTATAAAACATTCCCCAAAAAAATAAATAATTAGAAATCAATATTTTTTAACATTTTAGGCTAATTTGTTTTCTGCTACATATTTTTGGCAAAACAAAAATAGCAATAAGCGTATTTTGATTGGCTTGCATAAAAGTTATTGCATTTACTAACTACGGGAAAGATTTCTGTCATTTTTATTGTTTTTTTTTTTTTTTACTAGTAATGGTGGCGATCTGCGATTTTTAGCGGGACTGTGACATTGCGGCGGACAGATTGGACCCCTAACTGACATTTTTGGGGGTACCAGTGACATTACTACAGTAATCAGTGCTAAAAATATGCACTGTCACTGTACTAATGACACTGGCAGGGAGAGGGTTAACATTGTGGGTGATCAAAGGGGTTAAATGGGAGCCTAGGGGAGTGTTTCTAACTGTGGGGGGCGTGGCTTCTGATGTGACTATAGAGACCTGTGTTCCTATATAGAAGGCGCTCTGTGATCATTCCAGGGAGAAGAATGGTCAGCTGTGTTTACAACATCCGACCGTCCTCTCTCAGCGTGGAGCGATCGCAGGTGTCAGGGGGCAATCAGAGCCGCCTGCCCTCTGTATCGGCTTCCCCTAGCCTCCTGCTCGTGACCACCATACGGCGATTTGCGCAGGAGCGGCTGCCCTACGGCAGTACATCTGCGGCTGGCAGTCGTAAAGAGGTTAAATGCTGCATCTGTTCTACAAGAAATCTTACCAAAGCAAAGATCAGCGCAACCCAAAACCCATCGTCTGCTTTTGTCAAATTGTTGGGAAAACCAACAACATCGTTTTTCCTAAATCTCTCAGAGACTTCAGTGACACCAGAATTCCCAGCTCTGTCCAATCATTGGGACGCCATCAGAATTCTCCATAATTATTATAATTATAGAGGTGTAATTAGAACCTTCAGGGCCCCGGTGCAAGAAACCATAAAGGGCCCCCCAGATCCCTGGCCGGGGCCCTTCCCTTCAAGCCTGGGGCTCTTCCCACTGATCCTGGGGCCCTTTACTCTCATTGCGGGGCCCTTTATTAAGGTCCCGCAGTGGGACCCTTTCACAAGTTCTGCAGTGGGCCCCCTTCCTGCCATCTTGGGGCCTCCCCACGGTGGTGGAATGCCAGGGCCGGGTCGCAAGTGAGACCTTTGCGATCCTGGAAGTTCGTCCACTGGTGTCAGTAGTTTTTATTTTTTTGGTATTTTAATTGTATTATTTGTTATCATTTTATTTTTTTTTACAATGTGACTGACTATGACTCTGTCCATTCAGAAAAGGAAGGAGCTGGTAAATTACATAATTACCGACCCCTTCCTGGTTCTCTATTGTGACACATCCCCTGCAGCAGCCGGCAGGAGAGGGGCGGGAGGAAGCCGGCAGCACAGTGGGGGAGGGGGGGAGACCAGGGGAGCACACAGGGGCCCAGAGACAGCAGAACACAAGTGAACTGGATAGGAGGAGTGGCGGGGGCAGCATACAGAGGAACCAATCTCCTCCATTTTCCTCCTGCAGCTACAGGAGGAGGACAGTGATTTCTCTACATGCTGCCTCCGCCGCCCCTCCTATCCAGGTGTACAGGGGAGCCGCACAGACCCCCCCCTGGAGCATGGGGCCCGGTTGCAATTGCAACCCCTGCAACCCCTGTAGTTATGCCCCTGATTATACGGATTTATGTATCACCAACTGTGTGCCCAGCGCTTTACACAATGAAGGCAGACAGTACAGTTATACAATTCAATACAGGAGGTATCCGAGGTGCCTGCTCGTTGGAGCTTACAATCCAAGAGGGAGGGCCATGTGACACGGAAGGCAATACAATAACAATAACTGGTCAAGAAAGTGTAGACATCGAGGTGGAAAGGGCCGGGACTTTTTGAAATGCAAAACGGTGCTTTTTTTTGCTTTTTTGGTTCAATAGACTTCAATGGAGAGGCTGCAGAAAAGCCGGTAGTGTGTTTTTATCACATTTTTACAGCAACTTTGACGCAATTTCCATTTTTAAATCTGCCCAACAACAAATTTTCTAAAGAAAAAAAAAAAAAGCATAAAAAGCATAAAAAACTCAAAATGCAGAAAGGGCGCCACTGGTGATCCTAAGAGGTATAAAGAGACACTGGGGTGCTGTGCTTTCCACGGTTTTTGCAGATTTTACTGCATTTTGTGTCAAAAAATGACCACCATTGTCAGGGGAAAATACAAAAATGACCACCATTGTCGTGGGAAAAGAAACTAACACCATTTTTATGGGGGAAAACAAAAATGACCACCATTGTCAGGGGGACACTCACCATTGATCACCAACATTAAAAGGGGATCACATGAAGTAACCCCCAGCATTTAGAGGGGATCTCACCATTGACCACCACTATAAAGGAGGCGCTAACTCCGGATCACTGAAATCTTGGTCAGGAAGCCTTAACCATTGGCCGCGTTCCAATGGAAAAAAGAAAGGATTCAATCCTCCCCCAATTTGCTGAAGGTTGGTGGGGGGAGCAAGATTAGCAGAAGCGTAAAATGTGAGTAGAGTTCCACTAAAAGCAACAATGTTACCTTACCATCTCCAGCCTGTGATTGGACAGACTTGCATAGCCCATGGAAGCCTGAGGAACTGCAATGTACAGAGAGCTATCGCTATATAATTCAGTCATTACCAAGTTGTGCCTGACCGGGCTCTATCTTGTAATTATTTTTCTTTACATTCTCTGCAAAGCGTTGCAATTAATCTCTATGGTTTATTAGCGGAAGATAAAATATCCGAAGCCTCAGGAGAGGCTCAGCTGGTTGCCTCCAGTCTCACAGGGGTTAATTCCAGATGGAACCAGGGATTTGTCAGCTGCACGGTAAGAATTTATCGAAGTACCCGAAAATTGGATTAATTATTTTCATTCTGAGTCATCTTACAATTTCATTCCCTGAAGGGTCTCGCTTCGTTCCTGCAGGTTGGGGGAGGTTCCATGGGAAGCAATGCTAGAACAATCCTGCCAACAACTCGACTCCAGGCAGCGAGGTGATCGTCAGGCTGATAGTAAATACACAGGGGAAAGCTGATATACACACTGTATATGGCACAGAATACACAGGGGAAATATATACTGTATATCTGTATATGGGAGCTGTTCTACCCCTCATAGGATATGAATTTCTGTCCAACCAGTCCTGAGATGTCCACAGCTCTGAAAGCTGCCTCCAGGTTAACAACCGGACTTTTCTCTGCTGAAATTAGGAAACAATGCTAGGTCCCTCCTTAACTCAAGCCTGTGATTGGACAGGGAAGGAGCAGAAGCAGACCACTGAGGTCTGCCTTCTCCTCCTATCATCATGTTTTTTGAAGGAGCATTGTATGAGGCTTAAAATAAAGTTGAATGCCAATATTTAAAGCAGCATTAAAGGGTGAATACTTAACTGTCCAACGGTTCCTCGCCGGCATCTTCTTCCAAGTGCCAGTCTTCAAGCCTCCTCATTGGCTGGGCGGGGAAGACATTACTCCTGCACATGCACAGAAACGAGTCATCCTGGCACTCAGAGACCGGACCTAGCACTGTGCTGCGCATGTGCAGCTCACTTTACAGCACTGTAGAAGACAGCGAGCAGCCATGTAGGGGCATTTTACTGCAGAAAAGACAGTGTATGTCTGGTCTACAATAAAAGCCGCTCACGGTTTCTTACAGGGGAAGTTCAGTTCTGCTTTAAAATACCAGTAGCTAAAATACACTATATTGTCAAAAGTATTGGGACGCCTGCCTTTACACACACATGAACTTTAATGGCATCCCAGTCTTAGTCTGTAGGGTTCAATATTGAGTTGGCTCCGCCCTTTGCAGCAATAACAGCTTCAACTCTTCTGGGAAGGCTGTCCACAAGGTTTAGGAGTGTCTATGGGAATGTTTCACCATTCTTCCAGAAGTGCATTTGTGAGGTCAGACACTGATGTGGACGATGCAAAAAATAGATAAAAACTGAGGACACACTGGCCTAGTGCATTATGCAACATAAGTTTATTTAAGATAAAATAAAATAACTACTCACAAGTCTTCCCTCTAATTCATCCTGAAGGTGTTCTAATCGGGTTGAGGTCAGGATTCTGTGCAGGCCAGTTAAGTTCCTCCACCCCAAACTCACTCATCCATGTCTTTATGGACCTTGCTTTGTGCACTGGTGCCCAGCCATGTTGGAACAGGGAGGAGCCATCCCCAAACTCTTCCCACAAAGTTGGGAGCATGAAATTGTCCAAAATGTCTTGGTATGCTGACACCTTAAGAGTTCCCTTCACTGGAACTAAGGGGCCAAGCCCAACCCCTGAAAAACAACCCCACACCATAATCCCCCTCCCCCCACACCATAATCCTCCTTCCAATAAATGATTTGGACCAGTACACAAAGAAAGGTCCATAAAGACATGGATGAGCGAGTTTGGGGTGGAGGAACTTGACTGACCTTCACAGATTCCTGACCTCAACCTGATATAACACTTTTAGGATGAATAAGAGCGGAGACTGCGAACATCAGTGCCTGACCTCACAAATGGGCTTTTGGAAGAATAGTCAAGCATTCCCATAGACACTCCTAAACCTTGTGGACAGCCTTCCCAGAAGAGTTGAAGCTGTTATAGCTGCAAAGGGCGGAGCCAACTCAATATTGAACCCTACGGACTAAGACTGAGATGTCATTAAAGTTCATGTGTGTGTAAAGGCCGGCGTCCCAATACTTTTGACAATATAGTGTACGGTTTTCTCAATACATACATCTCTACATTCATTGACTTTTTCTTATGTTATGATACCCTCTGGCCAGGACTCTACCATGGCACAGAATCTGAGTACTAGTTGGTCCTTACCAGAGCTCCTGATGGTGGAGATGGGACAGAAACACTAGTAATTTCAGGGTCTTCACTACAACTGCTACCAAGCTGCTGTCCCTGGTAATGTCCCACAAGGAGGTAGTAGATATGGGAGGGCTATGGAGACAGGAGACCAGAGTGCACTCAGGATTAGGTAGGGGATTGGGCAGGCGGTAAGCAGAGAGAATACAGGTAGACTGGGTTGGCAATGAGAAGGCAGTAAACTACGCTGGAGAGTAGAGTGTAGACAAACTAAGGCAGGGGTCACAGCAGGTGGCAAGCAAAGAGTAGTCAGTCTGCTCCTCCCCCTTGCTGAGTGCCCCCTAGCAAGCTGCTTTCTCTGGGGGCACTAGTGCATGCTCGCTCCTGAGCCGGCTCTGTGTGTCCATTGTGTGCCCATCCCCCACCCTGCCCCTGCTTTCTTCTTACTGGCTGTGATTAGGAGCAGCAGGAGCCAATGGCTCCCACTGCTGCCTCTCTGTCCAAAGAGGAGAGAGAGAGCCGAGAGGGCCGCTTCTCTTGTGCACATTAATAGATCGTGAAGAGGCTCGTATTTTGGGGGGGGGGGGGCTGGGAGCTGCATGCAGAAGGTTTGTTAACTTAATACAGAGAATGCATTAGGATAAAAAAAAAAAACCTTCTGACTTTACAGCCACTTTAAATACACTATTAGTTAGAGCACATGCTGTCATTTCAGAGGGTACAGAAGACCTGGCAGGAATTGTGCTAGTACCACTGGAAGTATTGGCAGAGATTGTGTGAGTTCTATTGCAAGTCCTGGTAGGGATTCTGTGTGTACAACTAGAAGAAGTTGGCAGGGATTATGTGAGTACCTGTAGAAGTACTGGCAGGAACTCTGCAAGAACCGCTGGAAGAATTGGACGAGATTCTGTGAGTTCCATTATAAGTACTGGCAGGAATTCTGTGAGTATCACTGGAAGTAATAGCAGAGATTCTGTGAGTTCCATTGGAAGTACTGGCAGGGATTTTGTGAGTACCATTGCAAGTCCTGGCAGGGAGTCTGTGAGCACCATTGGAAGTGCTGACAGGGATTCTGTGAGTACCACTGGAAGTGCTGGAAGGGATTCTGTGAATTCCACTGGAAGTACTGGCAGGGATTCTGTGAGTTCCACTGGAAGTACTGGCAGGGATTCTGTGAGTTTCACTGGAAGTACTGGCAGGGATTCTGTGAGTTTCATTGGAAGTACTGGCAGGGATTCTGTGAGTTCCACTGGAAGTACTGGCAGGGATTCTGTGAGTGCCACTGGAAGTACTGGCAGGGATTCTGTGAGTGCCACTGGAAGTACTGGCAGGGATTCTGTGAGTGCCACTGGAAGTACTGGCAGGGATTCTGTGAGTTCCACTGGAAGTACTGGCAGGGATTCTGTGAGTTCCACTGGAAGTACTGGCAGGGATTCTGTGAGTTCTACTGGAAGTACTGGCAGGGATTCTGTGAGTTCTACTGGAAGTATTGGCAGGGATTCTGTGAGTGCCACTGGAAGTACTGGCAGGTGGTAACAGTTAATATATGTCTGGAGTTGAGCTTTAAACCTGTCATGTATGGCTGACCACTGAAACACTAAAATACTGAGGGGTTACACTGTATACTGAGCTGGGTATAGAATTCCATTTTAATTTTTAATTTTAATAACATTTGTTTGATTTTCTAATCATAAGTGGCTTCAGACAGACGTCCATTTTCAACCACAGTGACAAGAAATTTGAAAGAGCAGAATGGAAAATTTTTCACCAAGGAATGGATTTCTAACAGTGAATGTGGTTTACGTTCGGAAAAGTCCATTCACTACAAAATTGAATGTTAAAAGCAAAATAAAGTTTGAACTACTTTTAAATGGCATTTGTCAAGACTTTGCATGTAGTGAGAATTTTCTGTACAAAATGTTATTAAAAAACCTAACAGTGTATAGGGCAGCTTAACTCCAACTAAGCAAACGCAGTCATGGAACGCATGAAGTGCAGCGTCATGTCAGAGTTCACACTGAGAACTTGTTGAGCCAAGTGCCCCTCGTCAGCTAATGATCGGTTTATGTTTAGGAGCGCTGGGATGCTTCGAGTGTTTTTACATCTCGGCTGGAATTGCTTCAGCTTTGCATAAAACCTCACTAATCATTTCTCTGGCTGCATTTATTACATAGTGAGGGTCCCTGAAGAGCCCTTTATGAATGCAGCTTCCTTTGACTATCTCTTCCCATCTATTCTTATCTCTATCTCTTTGCTCAATATTAAGGCTCATGCACACCGGACATTCTCAAATCGTCAGTAGAAAGCTGTAGAAGGAGTTTTTCAGCTTTTTTGCAGTAGTGTTTTTCAGCGTTTGAGCATTTTATTTATTTTTTTTTAGCAAAACTAGATTCGCACAAAATCTTATAGCTCAAAAAGTTGATAAAGGCAGAATAGTTGCGTTTTTTTGGTGTTTTTAAGCTTTTAGCAGAGTTAGAGCATTTTTACAGCTGAAAAACACCTCCTAAAAGCCACTAGTTCTGTTTTCTTTTTTCCAGCCAGAAAACGGCACTGCCAAAAACTGCTAAAAACAGCCTATGTGTGCATGGAGACATAGGAGAACATGCTGGGGAGACATAGGAGAACATGCCGGGGAGACATAGGAGAACATGCTGGGGAGACATAGGAGAACATGCCGGGGAGACATAGGAGAACATGCTGGGGAGACATAGGAGAACATGCCGGGGAGACATAGGAGAACATGCCGGGGAGACATAGGAGAACATGCCGGGGAGACATAGGAGAACATGCCGGGGAGACATAGGAGAACATGCTGGGGAGACATAGGAGAACATGCCGGGGAGACATAGGAGAACATGCCGGGGAGACATAGGAGAACATGCCGGGGAGACATAGGAGAACATGCCGGGGAGACATAGGAGAACATGCCGGGGAGACATAGGAGAACATGCCGGGGAGACATAGGAGAACATGCCGGGGAGACATAGGAGAACATGCCGGGGAGACATAGGAGAACATGCTGGGGAGACATAGGAGAACATGCCGGGGAGACATAGGAGAACATGCCGGGGAGACATAGGAGAACATGCCGGGGAGACATAGGAGAACATGCTGGGGAGACATAGGAGAACATGCCGGGGAGACATAGGAGAACATGCTGGGGAGACATAGGAGAACATGCCGGGGAGACATAGGAGAACATGCCGGGGAGACATAGGAGAACATGCCGGGGAGACATAGGAGAACATGCCGGGGAGACATAGGAGAACATGCCGGGGAGACATAGGAGAACATGCCGGGGAGACATAGGAGAACATGCCGGGGAGACATAGGAGAACATGCCGGGGAGACATAGGAGAACATGCCGGGGAGACATAGGATAACATGCTGGGGAGACATAGGATAACATGCTGGGGAGTTTACTGGCTGCAGAAAAAAACGTCTGATGCCATAGAAACATGCCGGGGAGACATAGGAGAACATGCTGGGGAGACATAGGAGAACATGCCGGGGAGATATAGGAGAACATGCCGGGGAGACATAGGAGAACATGTTGGGGAGACATAGGAGAACATGCCGGGGAGACATAGGAGAACATGCCGGGGAGACATAGGAGAACATGCCGGGGAGACATAGGAGAACATGCCGGGGAGACATAGGAGAACATGCTGGGGAGACATAGGAGAACATGCCGGGGAGACATAGGAGAACATGCTGGGGAGACATAGGAGAACATGCCTGGGGAGACATAGGAGAACATGCCGGGGAGACATAGGAGAACATGCCGGGGAGACATAGGAGAACATGCTGGGGAGACATAGAAGAACATGCCGGGGAGACATAGGAGAACATGCTGGGGAGACATAGGAGAACATGCCGGGGAGACATAGGAGAACATGCCGGGGAGACATAGGAGAACATGCCGGGGAGACATAGGAGGACATGGGGGAGACATAGGAGAACATGTTGGGGAGACATAGGAGAACATGCCGGGGAGACATAGGAGAACATGCTGGGGAGACATAGGATAACATGCTGGGGAGTTTACTGGCTGCAGAAAAAAACGTCTGATGCCATAGAAACATGCCGGGGAGACATAGGAGAACATGCCGGGGAGATATAGGAGAACATGCCGGGGAGACATAGGAGAACATGTTGGGGAGACATAGGAGAACATGCCGGGGAGACATAGGAGAACATGCCGGGGAGACATAGGAGAACATGCCGGGGAGACATAGGAGAACATGCCGGGGAGACATAGGAGAACATGCTGGGGAGACATAGGAGAACATGCTGGGGAGACATAGGAGAACATGCTGGGGAGACATAGGATAACATGCTGGGGAGACATAGGAGAACATGCTGGGGAGACATAGGAGAACATGCTGGGGAGACATAGGATAACATGCTGGGGAGACATAGGATAACATGCTGGGGAGACATAGGAGGAGGACATGGAGGGGAGACATAGGAGAACATGCTGGGGAGTTTACTGGCTGCAGAAAAAAACGTCTGATGCCAAAAAACAGCCGCTGTAAAAACGTCCCGTGTGCATGAGGCCTAATACTCCATTTTCCCCTTTTCCACTTATAAAAGTTTGCCACAGACTGTTAAAAATTCAGCCGATTCCTCTAAATGGGCAGCCAGTGGGTGGCCCTGCCAGTAAAGTGGTAGTAAACTTGTTTTTTTTTTTACCTACGGGAATTCTTCTAATAAAGTTTACCTGAAGGGTTACCAGGTGCGGGCAAGCAGCAGCCGGTGACGTCACCCACACAAGCCCTCCAAAGGAACATTTAGTATAGAAAGATCTGATTTTTTATTTTTTTTGCATATTTGTCACACTTCAATGATTCAGATCATCAAACAAATGTTAATATTATAACATAACCCGAGAAAATAAAAAAATCAGTTTTTAAATTATGATTTTTTTAAGGGAAAAATTTGTCCAAACCTGCCTTGCCGTTTGTGAACAAGTAAGGTTAGGGTTAGGGTTAGAGTTAGGGTTAGGGTTAGAGTTAAGAGTTAGGGATAGTGTTAGGGTTTTCCCTTGAAGGACGAAGTTTGGAGGCTTGATTTCTGGACGCTTCACGTGCTCGCCCTCTAACCCTAAGCGTGCAAAGTGTCCGAACACTTGGATGGAGGGTGTGGGGCTTGAAAGGGACCTTTGAAGCCATATTTCCTTACCTCTGAAGCAAAGCCTCCAACCTTTGCCCTTCAAGGGAAGACCCTAACCCCCCCCCCCCCCTGCTGAATTATGAATGAACCGTGATTAACCACATTTTTTGGAAAGCGGAGTTAATTTCACTTGCCACACACAGCCCTGATTACTGCCAGACCTGTTGAATCAAGAAATCACTTTAATAGACAAAGTGACGCACGCTTAAAGATCTCAAAAAACAACATCATGTCGCCATCTAAAGAAATTCAAGAACAGATGAGAAACAAAGTCATTGACATGTATCAGTCTGGAAAGGGTCACAAAGTAATTTCTAAGGCTTTGGGACTCCAGCGTACCACAGTGAGCGCTGTTATCCACAAATGGAGAAAACTTGGAACAGTGATGAACCTTCCCAGAAGTGGCTCGCCCACCAAAATGACTCAAGAGAGCACAATAATGACTCATTTAGGAGGTCATAAAAAGAACCCAGAACAACATCTAAAGAACGTCAGACCTCACTTGCCTCAGGTAAGGTCAATGTTCATGATTTAACAATAAGAAAGAGACTGGGAAAAAATGGGAGACCATTGGACCTCTCCATGGGAGAGGTCCAAGGCCAAAGCAATTGCTGACAAAAAAGAACACAAATGCCCGTCTCACATTTCCCAAAAAAGATCTGGAATATCCACGAGATTTATGGCCAAATATTCTGTGGACTGAGAAAAGTTGAACTTTTTGGAAAGCGTGTGTCCCGTTACATCTGGCGTAAAACTAACACAGAAATGGTCATCCCAACAGTCAGACATGGTGATGGAAGGAGGATGGTCAGGGACTGCACGACGTGCCATCATTGATGGAACCATGAATTCTGCGCTCTACCAGAAAATCCTAAAGGAGAATGTCCCAAGATCAAGCAGACTTTGGTTAAGCAGTAGGACAATGATCCAAAACGCACCAGAAAATCCACCTCTGAATGGCTCAATAAAAACAAAATGAAGGTTTTGGAGAGGCCTAGCCAAAGTCATGACTTAAATCCGATTGAGATGTTGTGGCATGACCTTAAACAGGCCGTTCATGCTGGAAAATCCTCCAATGTGGCTGAATTATAACAATTCTGCAAAGAAGAGTGGGTCAAAATTCCTCCGCAGTGATGTGAAAGACTCAATGCCAGTTATCGCAAACGCTTGATTGCAGTTGTTCCTGTCAAGGGAGGCACAACCAGTTATTAGGTTTAGGGGGCAATTACTTTTTCCCATAGGGCCAGACAGGTTTGGAAAGCTTTTTTCCCATAATAAATGAAATCATCATTTAGAAACTGAATTTTGTATTTACTCGGGTTATCTTTGTGTAATATTAACATTTGTTTGATGATCTGAATAATTTAAGTGTGACAAATATGCAAAAAAAAAAAAAAAAAAATTAAAAAAAAAAAAGAACCAGGAAGGGGGTCAAATTTTTTTTCACACACTGTAGGTGTGCAGGGTCATTTTCTACTCATGCCTGAGGATAGCTCAGGGCTCCCAGCTTGGAGACCGCTCCCATACTGGAAACAGGAAATCTTTACCAGGGGTCAGAGGTGCAACGGCCAGGAGTCAAGAGGTAGGAGGTCTCTATCAGGGGTCAGGAATTCCCCAGACAGTAGTCAGGAGGTCTTCTCCTGGGAGTCTGGTCGGCTCCTATGGGGGTTTCAGGAGAACCCCAATCCAGAGGTCAGGAGCGGGCCGTGCAGCAGGGGGATGTGACTAAAGGCTAAGGGAGTTAGGTGAACCAGGAGAGCTGGGAAACACAGTCAGAGGGACTGCTAAGAAGAGCAATGGTGCTGCTGACTAGGGAGCCAGGAGGTGCGGAATTAACAGTTGACTGTTGATGGTGGAAACCCGTGGGTGAGCAACTGATCCTTATGTGAACTTTCTTTTTCATTCAGTAAAAGCGGGCTTTTACACTATTGAGTGCAACTCATTGGAAAAGCATCTGCCACATGAGTATAATTTACCCCGATACCGCAACACGCTCTTCTCAATCACCCCGATACCGCAACACGCTCTTCTCAATCACCCCGATACCGCAACACGCTCTTCTCAATCACCCCGATACCGCAACACGCTCTTCTCAATCACCCCGATACCGCAACACGCTCTTCTCAATCACCCCGATACCGCAACACGCTCTTCTCAATCACCCCGATACCGCAACACGCTCTTCTCAATCACCCCGATACCGCAACACGCTCTTCTCAATCACCCCGATACCGCAACACGCTCTTCTCAATCACCCCGATACCGCAACACGCTCTTCTCAATCACCCCGATACCGCAACACGCTCTTCTCAATCACCCCGATACCGCAACATGCTCTTCTCAATCACCCCGATACCGCAACACGCTCTTCTCAATCAACCCGATACCGCAACACGCTCTTCTCAATCACCCCGATACCGCAACACGCTCTTCTCAATCACCCCGATACCGCAACACGCTCTTCTCAATCACCCCGATACCGCAACATGCTCTTCTCAATCACCCCGATACCACAACACGCTCTTCTCAATCAACCCGATACCGCAACACGCTCTTCTCAATCACCCCGATACCGCAACACGCTCTTCTCAATCACCCCGATACCGCAACACGCTCTTCTCAATCACCCCGATACCGCAACACGCTCTTCTCAATCACCCCGATACCGCAACACGCTCTTCTCAATCACCCCGATACCGCAACACGCTCTTCTCAATCAACCCGATACCGCAACACGCTCTTCTCAATCACCCCGATACCGCAACACGCTCTTCTCAATCACCCCGATACCGCAACACGCTCTTCTCAATCACCCCGATACCGCAACATGCTCTTCTCAATCACCCCGATACCGCAACACGCTCTTCTCAATCAACCCGATACCGCAACACGCTCTTCTCAATCACCCCGATACCGCAACACGCTCTTCTCAATCACCCCGATACCGCAACACGCTCTTCTCAATCACCCAGATACCGCAACACGCTCTTCTCAATCACCCCGATACCGCAACACGCTCTTCTCAATCACCCCGATACCGCAACATGCTCTTCTCAATCACCCCGATACCGCAACACGCTCTTCTCAATCAACCCGATACCGCAACACGCTCTTCTCAATCACCCCGATACCGCAACACGCTCTTCTCAATCACCCCGATACCGCAACACGCTCTTCTCAATCACCCCGATACCGCAACACGCTCTTCTCAATCACCCCGATACCGCAACACGCTCTTCTCAATCACCCCGATACCGCAACACGCTCTTCTCAATCACCCCGATACCGCAACACGCTCTTCTCAATCAACCCGATACCGCAACACGCTCTTCTCAATCACCCCGATACCGCAACACGCTCTTCTCAATCACCCCGATACCGCAACACGCTCTTCTCAATCACCCCGATACCGCAACACGCTCTTCTCAATCACCCCGATACCGCAACACGCTCTTCTCAATCAACCCGATACCGCAACACGCTCTTCTCAATCACCCCGATACCGCAACACGCTCTTCTCAATCACCCCGATACCGCAACACGCTCTTCTCAATCACCCCGATACCGCAACACGCTCTTCTCAATCACCCCGATACCGCAACACGCTCTTCTCAATCACCCCGATACCGCAACACGCTCTTCTCAATCACCCCGATACCGCAACACGCTCTTCTCAATCACCCCGATACCGCAACACGCTCTTCTCAATCACCCCGATACCGCAACACGCTCTTCTCAATCAACCCGATACCGCAACACGCTCTTCTCAATCACCCCGATACCGCAACACGCTCTTCTCAATCACCCCGATACCGCAACACGCTCTTCTCAATCACCCCGATACCGCAACACGCTCTTCTCAATCACCCCGATACCGCAACACGCTCTTCTCAATCACCCCGATACCGCAACACGCTCTTCTCAATCACCCCGATACCGCAACACGCTCTTCTCAATCAACCCGATACCGCAACACGCTCTTCTCAATCACCCGATACCGCAACACGCTCTTCTCAATCACCCCGATACCGCAACACGCTCTTCTCAATCAACCCGATACCGCAACACGCTCTTCTCAATCACCCCGATCCCGCAACACGCTCTTCTCAATCAACCCGATACCGCAACACGCTCTTCTCAATCACCCTGATACCGCAACACGCTCTTCTCAATCAACCCGATACCGCAACACGCTCTTCTCAATCACCCCGATACCGCAACACGCTCTTCTCAATCACCCTGATACCGCAACACGCTCTTCTCAATCAACCCGATACCGCAACACGCTCTTCTCAATCACCCCGATACCGCAACACGCTCTTCTCTTTTTCCCTCTTCTGCTATTTTTCCTTTTCTGTTTCCTCTCCTTTACACTCTTCATTGGCTTTGAAATCACGACTACAGCGACCCGTAATCCCCCCTCCCCTCACCCTCAAGGCTCACATCTAATTGACTGATTGGAAAATCAATAATTAGTATGCAGGGTGGTAGGACGCACGCTGTCTAATCGTTTGTATGTGGGCAATGAGTGGATGAACGGGAGATAATTAATTGCAGGCCAGGAAGGGTTGCAGCCTTGGCTTCCTAAATAATGTTAAACAAACACACAGGTAACCCGCGCCGACACCAACCGCCGGCGTAACACCGGAACGGGAGCTGCAGAGACAGACAAGATCTTCCTATGAATAAAACCTGATCAGCGGGTTTACTTCACTCACTGCTACTGCCTGTGATGAATCCGATGAAGGAAAGAGAGAGAGAGGGCTATAGAGGGGTGGAAAAAGGAAAGGTGAGAAGAGAAATTGGACAGAAAAAAAATAGGAGAAAAGAAAACAGAGAGGGTGAAAAAATAAATAAAAGACAAGAGGAGGACAGGAAGGGGCAGAAGGGAGGGAAGAGACAAGAGGGAAAAGAAGAGAGGAGGGGAGAGGGAAGAAAAGGGGGAAGAGGAGAGGGAAGAGAAGAAAGGAGAGAAGAGGGGAAGGGAAGGGAGGAAAGAAGGGGAAAGGGAAGGGGGAAGGGGAGAAGGG
>NC_138778.1:2000519-2020623 GCF_965119305.1 Pelophylax lessonae
ATAATTTTACAGTAAGTTCTTACAAAAATTATATTTTTTTGGATTTTCATTTTCACTTTGAATTTTGAGTGGGATGTCTCCCACTTTAGTGATTAGGGGACGTAATCCCACTCAGATTCACAGTTATCTATACATCAATACACCCTGTGAGAATATATATTTTGTACATCAAGGTATAATATTTATTTAATACCCTATATATGGGTTCACATATGTTTTTCTGGTGTGGTGATCTTGCTCTTTAGTGGCATGTTTGCCATAGGTGTGGCTAGGTTTATATATGTTTTATCCATAATCGATCGATGTGCACATTTGCAGTCTTACTGTGGCTACTTTGGTATGTTTATATGTGCATAATGTGACATTTTCAATGAATATAATATAAAACAATATCCATAAGTGTCTATGTAATGCTGTAAGGCTCACATTTTAGTTTTTATCAAGTTTTCTAAACAGTTTAGGGCTTTTTTGCCTAGGATGTTTTTATCTATGGTTAGACGGGTGATTGGTCTCTCTGTCGGGATGATTAATCACCTGTCTATGTTTTGTTTGGCCACACACGGATGTGTTTAATTGGTAGTGTGACAGGAAGTCAGGTAAATCTGGGAATGTAGTCACTGAGAGGAGACACATTCCCACCTGCTTTGAAAAGTTCACTAATTATTATAGGGTGTCGGCTGCCAAAGGCAGCAGGAAGGTGTAAGGAGGTTGAAAGGCCTTCAGCTGTTCGGAATGAGGAAATTAAGGCCTCCATAATTTGTCCAAAGAAAGTTTATGCATTGCTGCCTCCTGTCGCCGTGTGGGCTGGGAGAGGAAGGCAGACATACGTGTACCTCCCGACGCCGTGTGGGCATGGGAGAAGGACTGCTGCCTCCAGAAGCTGCATCCTGAAGCCATGTGGGCTGGGAGCAGGAGGACAGTCAGCGTGTGCCTCCCGACAGGATGTGTGGGCCTGGGAGAAGACCCCCCCGGAGTGATGTGTGCCCTGGACGGTAACCAAGGGTGAATACGTCTCAAAGGTGAGAAGACGAACTGTTGATGTGAAAGAAACAAAAGGACTGTGTTGCCCTGTGAAGCTATTATAAAAGGACTATTGAGTGTCCGCTGTAGGACAAGGGAGTCTGCCCGACGGTAGGTTGGAGACAGACACTTAGGCAGGTTCCAGTTGTGAGAAGGTAGCCGCCCACAGAGGCAAGGATTTATTTTCTGTTTTATTTTATTTTGGATGTTTTGCTGCATACAGCCTGGTGAAGAAAACACCATTTAATAAACCACACTGTTTGTTTGCAAGCACTTGTCAGCTACCTCTCTGGGAAAACGCACCCCCCAAGGGGTCATCCACACCCGCCACCGAGCTAATCCCTTACAGTAGCTTGATTTCATTCAGCCATCTGCTTATTGTTTGCATGTATGTATAAATATACCTGTGTGTGTGACCAATATTCCAGCTATGACTAAGCGCCAAGATAGGTGTGAAATGCGTTAGCTGATCTGTTTTTTGCTTCCATGTGCTGTATGGATTGTCGCTTTAACATATTTGGAACCATTAAAGGTGATTCAAGCAGTGTGCGGCCGTCCAGACTTCTTCCTCCTACATGTTTCTGGTGCATGTTATAGATTGAGTTACCTGCCGAAATGCTGGCACAAGGCCCAAGTGCCGCCAGCCAGTGCCCTGGATTTTTAGTAATTTCAGAGATTGGGGATTTAATAGACTTTTCTGCTGAGGAGGAACAACCCAGTGAACCTCCAGCAAAAATGCTGGCATCAAGGCAGAGCACAGATGACTTCTGCCTATAACATTCGGTGGCCCTGGAGGATTTGTGTGAGGCCACCGAATTTTCATTTTGTTTCCCAGCGGAAGAGCTGGCATCAGAGCAGAGCACCACTGACCTCTGCCCAGTACCCACAGCACTTCTGGAGCTCCAGGGAGCCAGGGTGGGCAACCCTTCTCCCCAGCAACAGTCCAATGCAGAGAAGCTTGAACTCACAGCTGCAGCACTGGCAACCGAACAGAGGGTCCAAGACCTCTGCCCCACACCCACAGTAGTTCCAGGGGCCCAGGGTGATAAGGTGGCGGTTTTTCTTTCCCAGAGCCAGACCAGGATTCCGGGAGAGAAGGGAGGGGAGGAATTCAGTCCCCCTCCCCAGCAGCAGGCCAAGAACCAGGGCGAGGAGGGGGTCGTCCTCCCTCCCCAACAGCAAATCCACAGTCTGGGAGAAAAGGAACCAGTCCTCCCTCCCCAACAGTTAGCCAGAGTGAAAGATGTGGAATTCCCCAGCTGAAGCGCTGGTACCAGGGCAGAGCGTTGCTGGCCTCTGCCTAGCACTTAGTGTCTTCACAGCTCCAGGGAGTTTGGGGCAGTTAGCTGCTCTCCCCAACAGCAGACCGAGCCCTAGAATGGTAAAGACTTCACAGCTGAAGCGCTGGCAGCCAGACAGAGAGTCCACAAACTCTGCCCCGCCCCTACCAATGACAATTCTTTCCTGCCACTAAGAACCGAGATCATGGGGACCAACTATGTGGGTTTACTCTGCCCGATTAACGCATGTCCAGACCTGTTGAAGGTCTGGGACCTGGTTAGCCTACTTTTGATGGAGGAGAAATGTGACAGACCCAACCATGACAGGGTTCTCATCATTGGTGTCAGTGGGAGGAATAGTGCCCCATCATTGGTGTCAATGAAAGGAATGGTGCCCCATCATTGGTGTCAGTGGGAAGAGTAGTCCCCCATTGTTGGTGTCAATGGGAGAAATAGTGTCTTAAGGGCCATATTATGGATAGACCAATTATCGGCCATGCCGATATATCGGGGGCCGATATGCACTTTCCCCGATATATCGGTATCGGCTCCGGAACTGGCCGATATTGCCGATATTTTTGTGGCGTCATTCTGCCTTCTTAGGCCACCTCCCTCGCCTAGGACAGCCTCGTCTGGAGTCAGGACTAGTCTCGCGGGAGTGTATCACAGCCATACACCCACCCACAGCAGCCCGGTGCCAGTCAGCCACCCACATCCACAGGCCTGCCAGCCACAGGCACTGTACCAGCGAGCCAGCCAGCGACCCACAGGCCCTGTACCTGCCAGCCACAGGCACTGTACCAGCCAGCCAGCCACCCTCAGGCACTGTACCAGCCAGCCAGCCACCCACAGGCCCTGTACCAGCCAGCCACCCATAGCCCCTGTGCCAGCCCGCCACCCACAACAGGGTGCCAGCCAAACAGCCAGCCACCTGCCACAGGGTGCCAGCCAGCCAGCCACCCGCCACAGGGTGCCAGCCAGCCACCCGCCACAAGGTGCCAGCCAGCCAGCCATTAAGCATTAAACAAAAATTAACATGGGTATTGGCCCTGAAAAAACCTGTATCGGTCTATCCTTAGGCCGTATAAAGGTATGCAAAGTGGTCGCAGTTTGGAGACACTAATCTATAAAGTCAATCCTGCCACCAAATGCGAAGTCTATTCACGTGTATTTCAGCACGAGTGAGCAGAGTATAGATCTCCTATTAATCCTCTCTTGGGACTGCATATATAGAAACAACCATGGTTAAAAGTGAGGAAGGATTATATTTTCACTGGAAAGTCACAGCTTGGCACAACTGTAGATATTGAAAAAATAACTTGCTAGGAAGCTAGTAACGCATTGCCAATGCATTAAATTATACAAGTGATGAAGAAATACAATGCCTTCTCTTTTCCAGAGATCAAACCCCTCTAATTTTCCAGTTCCGGTAATTGTGGGTTACCCTGTGTGCGATGTAAGGGTTCTAGTGGCTAATCCTTTTTTATAGAGACATTGGCACCCCTTCCCGCCTCATTCTTCTGAAAATTTGAACTTCCTTCCACTTTTTCCGTTGCCTCCATTGCAGCTTCTCCCACTGGAATGAAAATGATGAAACCCATTGGGACGTTCTTCAAGAAAGTGCTTTCATTTCCTAAATAGGAAATCGTTTCCTATCTCAGCTCATGATGTCTAGCGGCACTTCATCGGAGGTGGTGAGGCCTAGCCTTTGCACCGCCAGGTCGATCCCTCATCACTTTTTCTCGAGAAGGCCTTTTGTTATGATGTCGCACTCGGCAGAAATCAGGTTGCTGTCCACTTGAAAGAAAATGAGCCGTTTTCAAAAGCCCCCCTACTAATGAAAAGCAAATAGTTTTCACAGCAATCTTGGCGACCCGTAAAAATGATAAGATCGATGGCGGCTGACCTAGCGGCTGGGATGGAGGTGAGGGCAGAGGCAATTACATAAGGAAGCTACAGGTCCACCGCTGCAGATGGAGGCCCCTATTGTCCGTACATCACTTAAATGGCTGTAATGATTGTATCTCTGCGGAGACAGGAATCAAATTATAACCCTCCGACACTGGAAAGAGCCACTTGACTTTAGGATTTTGTACACTTTCTAGAGAATCTAATGAACATATCACCCAATTCAGCATAATGGACAATCCTGACAGTCATACTAATGGCTGTTCGGGGAAGGAGGGGAGGGGGGGTACGCTTTCGGATCAAGCAAGAAAATATCAGTGTAAACAGAAGTATAAAAGCTGAAATTAAGTAAAACCGCTAAATACATGAATAAATGACCTGTATGAGAGCGTGTCTAAGCCCCGGTTCACACTACTGCGTGTGCGGGGTTCGCATGTAATGTCGGAGCGCACTGCTCTGACATGACATGCGATCAGCTGTGCGGTGCGAGTTTAGCCATACAGTTTGTATGGCTAAATTCGCATCGCACCCGCAGCAAACACGCACAGGAGGCATTTTTGCTGCCGCATCAGGATCGGATCGCACAGCGGTTCACACTTGTGCGATCCGATCCTGTGCGAACTGCACGATCGCACTGCGATATGCGATCAAACTGGGGGTGTCGTTAAGATTACATTGACACCCCCAGCGTATCGCATATGGCAGTGTGAACTGCCGGGGGTGCGTGTGCGATGCGGGAACAGGCTGCGAATTCGCAGCCTTCCCGCATCGCATATATGTGAACCGAGCCTAAAGGCCCGTACACACGTAGCGATTGTCGGCCGTAAATATTCGGCCAACGTCCGATCGGCCGATTGTCGGCTTGTTAGTACGATGCTTCCGAAAGCCGACAGCGCATTTTCGGCCAACAGAATCGGGTGTGCAGGCTATAAAATTTTTGTTGGCCAACACCAGAACGGCCGATTGTTCCTCAGTCAGTACAGAATTCGGCCGACAAACAGCAGATGAGCAAGACTGGGCATGCTCAGAAAAGAAAAAACACATGGAAAGTCAACCATCACATGACATCACTTCTGCAGTCGGCTGTTGTTGGCCGACAAAATTCCTGTGCAGTCTTTAGCACTTGTGCTTCTGTGTTGTCACACTGTCACAGGAGCATTCTATGGAGACTACAAGTAGGGTTGCCACCTCATCCCTTTAAACCAGGACACGTCTGAATTACACAGGTTCTGAGGCTGATATAATGCAGATAAGGCACTAAGTGAGTTTAATTACCATCTTAACCACTTGCCGACCGCCGCCCGACTATATACGGTGGCGGTCAGCCCCTCCCAGGCAAAGTGACGTACCGGTACGTCACTAGCCTGGGAGCGAATAGGGGGCGAGCTCCCGCCCCCACTCGTACCCGAAGAAGCCGGCGCGTGTGACCGGCGGACCCGATGTCCGCCGGTCACTCGCGATCGTTGGGTAGAGAGGGAGAAAGGCAGGCGGCTAATGTAAACAAAGCCGCCTGTCATTCTCCCCTGTGTAAAAGCACTGATCACCCAGTTCTGCTATGTAGGACCGTTGATCTGTGCTGTTACACACAAAGCCACATCCAATCACAGTAAGAAACACACCCCTAGGGACACACTTAACCCCTCCCTCTCCAATAAAGTTAACCCCTTCCATCCCAGTGTCCTTTTTACAGTAACAGTGCATATGTATAGCATTTATTACTGTAGTAATGTCACTGGTACCCCCAAAAATGTCAGTCAAAGGTCCAATCTGTCTGCCGCAATGTCGCAGTACCGCAAAAAAAAATCGCAGATCGCCGCCATTACTCGTTAAAAAAAAAAAATGACAAAAATCTTTCCCTTAGTTAGTAAACGCAATAACTTTTGCGCAAACCAATCAAAATACGCTTTTTGCGATTTTTTTTTTTACCAAACATATGTAGCAGAAAACAAATTGGCCTAAAATGATAAAAAAATTTGATTTTTACATTTTTTTGGGGGGGAATTTCATATAAAAAAATGTGAAAAATATTGTTATTTTTGCAAAATTGACGCTCTTTTTTTGTTTATAGCGCATGATCAAAAAATCGCACAGGTGATCAAATACCACCAATAGAAAGCTCTGTTTGTGGGGAAAAAAAGGACGTCAATTTCATTTGAGTACAGCGTCGCACGACTGCGCAATTGTCCGTTAAATTCACGCAGTGCCAAATCGCAAAATAGGCCCCGGTCAGGAAGGGGGTAAAATCTTCCGGGGCTTAAGTGGTTAATCAGCCCCAGAACCTGTGTAATTAATATGTGTCCTGGTTAAAAGGGATGACAACGCTAACTACAAGTGGCCAACACAAACACACGTTATGCAGATTTGGTCCACTGTTGTCATCATCAGGACATCATCTACTGTTGTCACCGTCTGCTCTGAGAAATCCCATGTAGCCATTACTGTAATGTATGTAGACAGAGGGTGGCTGCAAAGAGGAGGTAGGAAATCAGCAGCACTAAGTTGCAACAAAGGATACTGTAAAAGTGGAAACAGTATTACAAAATAAAAAAAATAATTATTAATGATACACAGTGACTTAACAATGTAAATGCCATTCGGTTTGGGGTTACATCTCCTTATAGGATAATATATTCTTCAGGAAAGTTTAATCAGTTTACTCATTTCTTTAAAGCCGCAGGATTGGTTTGTTAGTGAAATGTTGCGAACCCCATTATTGCCACATTTGCTGCAAGTTAGGTAATTTAGTCTTTTGGCATTTAACACTTAATCAGATCCCAGCTTTTATTTCTCTCAGACAACTTTGGTAATGAAGACAAACTTCTGGTTTGTCAGAACCGTTCCTGAACATCTCCACTGCTCGTTATTCTGCTGAAAATTGATTTGAAAAGTAGAGTTTCCTCTCTCAGTCTCCATGATTCACTCTAAGTGCATCGTTAGCAGGTAAAGACACTAATTAGCCATTGATTGCTGCGGTTACCCGCTAGATAGAAGGTGCCTACGTTTGTCGAAGAGCTCACGTCTTTCATAGAGTGCGGAGCTTCTTCGAAATAACTTCGCTTTCCATTAACCTGTCAGACTAGGCAACCTTTTTATTATTTTCAGTGACAGCCAAGACACCTCTGCTCCAGAACTACAGAGGAAAAAGATTTGGGGTGCTTATTTCATATGAATGAGGAACCTGTATGGTCAATAGAATTCTAGGATGCATCACTAGAGGATCACCGGCAGGAGGAAGGAGGTCCTGATTCCTCTGTATAGATCTTTATATCACTAGAGGGGTCCCCAGCAGGAGGAAGGAGGTCCTGATTCCTCTATGTAGATCTTTATATCACTAGAGGGGTCACCAGCAGGAGGAAGGAGGTCCCCATTCCTCTATATAGATCTTTATATCACTAGAGGGGTCACCAGCAGGAGGAAGGGGGTCCTGATTCCTCTGTATAGATCTTTATATCACTAGCGGGCTCACCAACAGGAGGAAGGAGGTCCTGATTCCTCTATGTAGATCTTTATATCACTAGAGGGGTCACCAGCAGGAGGAAGGGGGGTCCTGATTCCTCTGTATAGATCTTTATATCACTAGAGGGGTCACCAACAGGAGGAAGGAGGTCCCCATTCCTCTATATAGATCTTTATATCACTAGAGGGGTCACCAGCAGGAGGAAGGGGGTCCTGATTCCTCTGTATAGATCTTTATATCACTAGCGGGCTCACCAACAGGAGGAAGGAGGTCCTGATTCCTCTATGTAGATCTTTATATCACTAGAGGGGTCACCAGCAGGAGGAAGGGGGTCCTGATTCCTCTGTATAGATCTTTATATCACTAGCGGGCTCACCAACAGGAGGAAGGAGGTCCTGATTCCTCTATATAGATCTTTATATCACTAGAGGGGTCACCAGCAGGAGGAAGGAGGTCCTGATTCCTCTATATAGATCTTTATATCACTAGAGGGGTCACCAGCAGGAGGAAGGGGGGTCCTGATTCCTCTATATAGATCTTTATATCACTGGAGGGATCTACCTGACAAGGAGTGTGTTGCTGGATAATAATATATTAATATCTTGGGGAACTCCATTTGCTTTTTAACTTGAGTTCGGTGATTGAGTGAATACTTCTCTATCTGCAGGTTACATACGGTTCCTTTGACTACACCTCCTTACTCTACCTGTCTGACTACTCCCAAGATTTCGGTGGTGGCAGATTCATATTTATAGATGAGAAGATGAACAGCACAGTGGAACCCAGAACAGGTAAGATTTGGATTTCTATTTGCACCGTCACATAAATCTGTAGCAGTGGGCGGGGCGATAACTGCCCCCAGGATTGCCCACTATAGGGCAGAGGATTCTGGAGGGTGGATCATCCGCTGCCTCATGGCTTTGGTGGGATATTCTGGATTGGGGTGTTATAGGTGCTGTGTCTGTACTTATAATGGCGTGACGTCGTTCTGTAGTCTATGGAGTGGAAATGCTGCATTTCAGGTATAGAAGGAAGCGTCACCCTTGCACAAGAAGTCCAAGTTATTATGGTATTTGTATGGTAAACTAACAGCTTGGAGACAAAAAGGAGATACAGGAATGGACATAACTCAGGATCTTCACTGTATCTGAGCACCACAAACCAAAAACATTGTTTTATTCATTTTTAATAATCAAAGTAAACTCCCCCCCCCCCCCCCCCGTCCATTCATATCTATATGCTTTCTTTTGGTGAGACACCACCTAACATTTCTGGCCGTGAGTGAGGGCAAATGATTCATGTAGCATTTACTTCCTGTTCTTAGCTCAAGTATGGATGCAGGAGAGTGTGCTGAGCTGAGAAAACCCCTCCTCCCCTCCTGAAGACTCCTGGGATGCATGACATCATTTGCCTAGGTATGAAACCAGGAAGTACCTGAAGAAATATATATATATAAAAAAAAAAGAAGTTTAAAACAAGTAAATATGATGTACTTTCCTATCTATTTACTAATGCTAGTAGCATGAGGAATAAAAATAATCAATGTTGATTGGGAGAGGGAAGTTCCACTTTAACCACATATACTCTATATTGTCAAATATAGTGTATATGGTATATAGGGGAATTTTACTGCGGAAAAGACAGTGTGTCTACAATAAAAGCCCACCTGCTCACTGTTTCTTACAGGGGAAGTTCAGTTCTTCTTTAAAATACTAGTAGCTAAAATACACAATATTGTCAAAAGTATTGGGAGGCCTTCCTTTACACACATGAACTTTAACCACTTGCCGACCGAGTACGGTAATAGTACTGCGGCAAAGTGGTTCGTTATCGTCCAGTCACGTAGTATTACGTGACTGGACACTCCCCCTTCTGGGCGGCGCTTGCGCGCCGCCGGAGGCTCGCTCCCGCTGTTTTCATTCACAGCGGGAGTCGGGCCAGGGGAGGAGCAGCGGCGATCGCCGGGGATCTAGTGTGGAGATCCGCCCGCTGTGTGTAAACACAGCGGGCGGATCTCCATAGTGACAGATCGGACTGTTCAGCATAGCTGGACATCCGATCTGTCCATGACTGACTCAGGCCCCTCCCCCCCTACACGTCAGTAAGCACCAGGCATACATTAACCCCTCCCTCTCCAATAAAATTAACCCCTTCCCTGCCAGTGTCATTTTTACAGTAACAGTGCATATATATAGCACTGATTACTGTAGTAATGTCACTGGTAACCCCAAAAGTGTCAAAAATGTCAGTCAAGGGTCCGATCTGTCCGCCGCAATGTCGCAGTCCCACAAAAAAAATCGCAGATCGCCGCCATTACGCGTTAAAAAAAAAAAACACCAAAAATGACAGAAATCTTTCCCTTTGTTAGTAAACGCAATAACTTTTGCGCAAACCAATCAAAATACGCTTATTGCGATTTTTTTTACCAAACATAGGTAGCAGAAAACAAATTGGCCAAAAATTTTTAAAAAATTGGTTTTTACATCTTTTTTGGGGGGAATTTCATATAAAAAAATGTTAAAAATATTGTTATTTTTTCAAAATAAACGCTCTTTTTTTGTTTATAGCGCAAAAAGTAAAAATCGCACAGGTGATCAAATACCACCAAAAGAAAGCTCTGTTTATCAGAAAAAAAGGACGTAAATTTCGTTTGGGTACGGCGTCGCACGACCGCGCAATTGTCAGTTGAAGTCGCACAGCGCCGAATCGCAAAAAGTGGCCTGGACGGAAGACAGCAAAATCCTCCGGTGGTAAAGTGGTTAATGGCATCCCAGTCTTAGCTGCAAAGGGTGGAGCCAACTCAATATTGAACCCTACGGACTAAGACTGGAATGCCATTAAAGTTCATGTGTGTGTAAAGGCCGGCGTCCCAATACTTTTGGGAATATAGTGTATATAGAGAGGCGTCCCAATACTTTTGGGAATATAGTGTATATAGAGAGGCGTCCCAATACTTTTGGGAATATAGTGTATATAGAGAGGCGTCCCAATACTTTTGGTAATATAGTGTATAGAGAGGCATAAGGGCTTATTCACACCAACAGCCACTCTGAACACTCATTGCTGGTGTTGCAGCTTCTTTATCTTTTAATCCTTGCCTGTGTTAGAGTTTAAGCCGGTGCCATGACCCGCTGCTCCAGGTTTCCTGTTGTCCGGGTGGCTCCTTTCTATTGGTAGCATCCATTGGAGCCTCCCTTGCATGCAGGGACGAGGGTTGTAAAGGGAAAGGTATAGGAAGTGCCACCATCTAAGTGTAGTATGTTAGTGTTGGGTAAAAACAAAGATAAATGTAAAATTTGCACTCACAATTTATCGAGGAGTTAGAAAGCATGTATGAATCCAGATGGAGGATCTGCAGAGCTCGGCAGGGTCACAGCTGGCTCGGCTCCAATCCGTACATCTGCTTCCCCACTTCAGCCTGTGCCAGCTGACCGCTGCATACTCCAGCCGCCTCGCCTGCCTTGTGGTTGATTCACCGCCATCCATGGCACCTCCACAGCCAGGCTGACACCGTCCTCCAGCGGCTCCTACAGCCCCATCCTGCCGAGCTCTGCAGATCCTCCATCTGGATTTATATGCTTTTAACTCTTAGATACGTTCAAAGTCACTTCAATCCCATTTCTTCCCCATTCTGATGCTCGGTTTGAACTTCAGCAAGTTGTCTTCACCATGACTAGATGCCTAAATGAATTGAGTTGCTGCCATGTGATTGTCTGATTAGCAACTTGTGTTACTAAGCAATTGTACAGGTGTACCTAATAATAAAGTGTCCGGTGAGTGTACAGAGCATCCGGGAAGTATTCAGAGCTTCACTTCCTCCACATTTTGTTATGTTACAGCATTATTCCAAAATGGATTAAATTCATTATTTTCCTCAAATTTCTACAAACCCCTCCCCCATAATGACAACGTGAGAGAAGTTTGTATGAAATCTTTGCAAATTTATTAAAATAAAAAAAGGAAACAATCCCATGTACATAAGTATTCACACCCTTTGCTCAATACTTTGGCGAAGCTCCTTTGGCACCAATTCCAGCCTCCAGTATTTCTGAGTATGATGCTACAAGCTTGGCACTCCTATTTTTGGGCAGTTTCTCCCATTCTTCTTTGCAGGACCTCTCAAGCTCCATCAGGTTGGATGGGGGAGGGTCGGTGCTCAGCCATTTTCAGATCTCTCCAGAGATGTTCAATCGGGTTCAAGTCTGGGCTCTGGCTGGGCCACTCAAGGACATTCACAGAGTTGTCCCGTAGCCACTCCTTTGTTATCTTGGCTGTGTTGTAAAATACTCCAATTACAAGCCAACAACATCACTGGCCTTGCGAATCAGTTTGTTGAGTCTGTTGGTGTCGGCCACCCTAAGCTACTTCCCCCCAAGGATCCTAATGTGCTTCTTCTTCAGCCACTTCTTGGTTGCCTTGGCCGTGTGTTTTGGGTCATTGTCATGCTGGAAGACCCATCCATGGCCCATTTTCAATGCCCTGGCTGAGGGAAGGAGGTTCTCACCTAAGATTTGATGGTACATGGCCCCGCCCATTGTCCCTTTGATGCGGTGAAGTTGTCCCCTTAGCAGAAAAACACCCCCAAAGCATAATGTTTCCACCTCCATGTGTGACGGTGGGGGATGGTGTTCTTGGGGTCACAGGCAGCATTCCTCCTCCTATAAACACAGCGAGTTTAGTTGATGCCAAAGAGCTCGATTTTGGTCTGATCTGACCACAACACTTTCACCCAGTTCTCCTCTGAATCATTCAGATGTTCATTAGCAGACATCAGACAGGCTGTACATGTGATTTCCTGAGCAGGGGGACCTTGCGGGTGCTGCAGGATTTCAGTCCTCCATGGTGTAGTGTGTTACCAATTGTTTTCTTGGTGACGATGGTCCCAGCTGAGATCATTGAGAAGATTCTCCTGTGTAGTTCTGGGCTGATTCCTCACCGTTCTCCATCATCATTGAACCTCCATGAGGTGAGATCTTCCATGGAGCCCCAGACTGAGGAGACTGACAGTTATTTTCTGTTTCTTCCAACCAACTGTTGTCACCTCTCACCAAGCTGCTTGGCGATGGTCTTGTAGCCATTCCAGCCTTGTGTAGGTCTCCAATCTTCTCCCTGACATCCTTGGACAGCTCTTTGGTTTGGCCATGGTGGAGAGATTGGAATCTGATTGGTTGCTTCTGTTGACAGGTGTCTTCTATACAGGTAACAAGCTGAGATTAGGAGCACTCCCTATAAGAGAATCCTCCTAATCTCAGCTCTTTACCTGTATAGAAGACACCTGGGAGCCAGAAATCTGCTGATTGGTCGGGGATCAAATACTTATTTCACTCATTAAAATGCAAATCAATTTATAACTTTTATGAAATGTTTTTCTGGATATTTTTGTTGTTATTCCGTCTCTCGCTGGTAAAATAAACCGACCAATAAAATAATAGATTCATCTTTTCTCTGTCAGTGGCCAAACATACAAAATCAGCAGGGGGTCAAATACTTTTTCCCTCTCTGTATATATATCTGCTTTTATTGTTACTTGTTTGCCATCATTTCTGATAATTAAATAATCAGAGCAGCTCATTTGTTTTTATTTTCCAACATTTTCAAAACACAATTATCCCTTAAAGTTCAAATTTAATTACACTGCATTTTACCTAATTAAATAACATTTTGTTTTAATTACCGCGGGGCACCGCAGAGAATGTTTGCGTAGATTGAATCCTCGCTGTGTCCGTGCCATGTATACTTCATTCATTACCCGTGCCCCCCCATTGGCTATTAAGGGACGGAGCTATTAATGTAATGGCTCAAAATACGACCTTTTATTTATCGACCTTTTCCGCCGAGAAATATTCTGATTGAGGAGTGCGGCTTTTTGTGCAGTTTCACGCTAGAAACTCGTTCTGTCATCGAACGAATCTTTCACTTTAATGGACTACAGGATTGTCACTTACTTAATAAGTGCGCCGTACCCAGCTGCTGTCATTCACACGTTATTACATTGGAGGCCTTCTGCCGCATTCACTGTAGCCGTCTGTTCCTGTAAACACTCACAGGTGGAGGAAATAATACGATAAGGAACAGCGAACACTTGTGAGTTTATTGTTGCTATCTGACGTACGAGAGGTAATTGTACAGTTAAAGAACCAGGACACCAAAAACTAAGCTGGAAAGTCATACTGCTGAATGTTTCCATATATACAATTTGGTCAACTGTTTGAGGATATGAGACCCATCACACCCATTATATAGTTACATAGTTAGTCAGGTTGAAAAGACACAAGTCCATCCGGCTCAACCAATAAAAAAAAAAAAAAAAACAGTAAAGAAAACCCAACCATACAATCCCATATAGACAATCCTATACCCACCCCAACCATACAATCCCATATACACAATCCTATACCCTCCCCAACCATACAATCCCATATACACAATCCTATACCCTCCCCAACCATACCATCCCATATACACAATCCTATACCCACCCCAACCATACAATCCCATATACACAATCCTATACCCTCCCCAACCATACAATCCCATATACACAATCCTATACCCGCCCCAACCATACAATCCCATATACAAAATCCTATACCCTCCCCAACCATACAATCCCATATACACAATCCTATACCCGCCCCAACCATACAATCCCATATACACAATCCTATACCCTCCCCAACCATACCATCCCATATACACAATCCTATACCCGCCCCAACCATACAATCCCATATACACAATCCTATACCCTCCCCAACCATACAATCCCATATACACAATCCTATACCCTCCCCAACCATACCATCCCATATACACAATCCTATACCCGCCCCAACCATACAATCCCATATGCACAATCCTATACCCTCCCCAACCATACAATCCCATATACACAATTCTATACCCGCAGTTGATCCAGAGGAAGGGTAAAAACCTCAGCAAAGCATAATACAATTTGCTACAGCAGGAGAAAAAATTCCTTCCTGATCCCCCGAGAGGTAATCGGATATTCCCTGGATCAACTTTACCTATAAATATTATTACCCATTTATATTCTGTACACCCAGGAACACCTTTCTGATGGATTGGAACGTTCATTGTAAATAAAGGGTTAGTATTGGCGCTCAAGGTAGAAGACGAGGGAAGGCAACAATAAAAAATGTATATAGGGAAACTTAGTCCATAAATAGTCCATAGAGGGGGGATGAGTAAACTCCAAATGGACTGGCAGGTAGCATGCAGCAAGGGCAGCCTCTTCAGTAGAGTGAAGTTAAATCTGTAGGTTAAGGTAGAAAGGAGAGAGAAGAAGAGCGAATTGTCAGGTTTCTGGGGATTATTCAATAAGATTATGCACTTAGCATATATAAAAAGTAAAAATATACCTCTTCCAAAAGTCTCTTCAGATTTGTATGGAAATTATCAGCAGGAGGGGAAGTGAGAGGAAATCTCCCTAATGGGGACACAGGGTTTCTAACTCTTCCACACTCCACCCAAAAGTAAATATTTCAGCTGAATTTCCTACTTCTCCGTTCTTCTTGTATTAAAATGGATAAGATGCCATTGATCCCCATCGGTGTTCTGACGTTCTTCGTGTCTCTCACATTATTCTGAGCACTGTTTATGATCTGGGAAGAAGAATAGCTGCCTCCATTAACATTCCCAGGCACTTGGCAGAGGGGCGGATTGACGTTTGTCCCCATTCACAGGCCACACTTGGCAGTTACTCCGCGCCTTGCTTTCATTTCCCGTACTTTGCCTGTTCAATGGCACACATAATTGCCATTTTGTAAACTTAAAAGGCCTGGCAGACTTGAGAAGCTCCAATTATATGCCTGAGAACAATGGTAATAAAATATGGTCCAATTATATGCCTGAGAACAATGGTAATAAAATATGGCTCATTGCCCTCTTGTAGCCATTAACATGTCTGCGGAAAACTTAAATATTGAATGTCTCTCTCCTTGTTAAAGCTGACCTGTCATAAATGTGGACAATCCGTGTCCAGTAGAGGTGCTTGGCCGTCATTCTAGCTGGGATGGCTGGTTGTAAAGTATCCTTGCTCGTATTTTGGGGGTCCTTAGGACACTCCTTGTGGGAAACAAATCGAATTAAGTGCCCACGGGGTAAGGTGCAGATCTGGAGTATTTCCTTGGTGTGAAGGGTTCTGAGAGGTCCAATGCTTCCTGATTCGAGCTGTGTTACCTTGTCTGGCCAGGGGCTGGGAAGGCAGGAAGTTGTGTCCCAGTGGTGCTCCTAGTATCAATCCGGGTTTGGGACCCCATAGGGAAAGGAGCACATGACCAAAACACCACAGCTTTTTCTGCACATTGTCCCATGGACTAGGCCTTTTGGCTGAGATCGGGGCATTTTTTGTTGTCTAGTAGTTGTTTACACACTGGCACCTTATATTTATATATATATATTTTTTTTTTTTTTCGCTCCACGTGTGTGTCCCCGAACTTGTATTTGTGCTTTCTCTCACTCATGGATTCTAGGGTCTGGGTCTTCAGTACCACCCTGAAGTCTAGGGAAGGATGTGTGGCCCTTAGGGTTCCTTCCTCACCTGTCTTGGGGGTCTCTCTTTGGGAGAACCCCTAATCTAGTGCTTGGTGTTTGGCTTACGCTAATCATGAGGGGCATCGGGCATTTGGCTAGGTGGACCGGAGTATGCCTTTCCCCCATCATGAGTCTTGCACCCCGAGGGGTCAGGAAAGGGTCCTTTCTCTTCAGAAGGGTGACCATATGACACACCCAAGTACACTTTTTTGGTGCATTTTGGTGTTTTGTTTTTGCACCACAGGCTCGGAAAAAAAAAAGAAAAATGTGTTAAACCTCATGTACTTTACCCAATGCATGAGATTCTGGCATTTAGGCCTGGGCGAAGGTCACAGGGATACCATCCAGCTCCTCTGACAACAGCCTGGAAAACTCTTTAAGAGGCTGGAAGCGGTTGCAGACAGGGCTGAGTGGTGCGCCCAGGGATGAATGCCGCCCAAACCTAAACACTGGAATCTCATGTACTGTGTAAATGCCCAGTGTGCCCGAGGCCTAAAATGATCTGTAGATCTACAGATACAGGCAGCTGATGTTACAGCTTCAGGTGCTTTTGTTTAGTCATTAGAAAGCACCAGGGGGAGGAGAGGGAGAGGAAATTAGAGGTGGAGAGTTGTTGTTTGGGCAAAAGAATGCTCATAAAACTCTTAGGTCAGGCGTTTCTATTAAAGTCTATGGGGCCTAAAATGCTTGTATTCTGCCAAAAAGAAAGAAGCTCATGTACTTTTTAGGCTTCAGAAAACAGAACGCTCAGATGAGAAGAGGGGCCATTGAAATGAATGGGATTTGGCTTGTTCAGCGTTTTAAAGCAGAAAATCACTCAGATATGAACGGGGCCTAAAAATGTGCTCTTTGTAGGTAACCTCTGTTTCCGGGGGCCACACAATCCCCATTCATCATGGCTGAACTTTTGAGTCTATTTATTCTTGTTCCATTTCACCCAGTCCTGATGAAGGCGGATTGTGTGGCACTCGGATTGCTTTGGCAGTCTTTTGCCCTGCTTGTTGTAACCAGGTGAACAATAAAGACTTTGGCGCTCTCTTTGACCGATTTCACTTGGATTTCTAAGCTTGGGTCAATGTCTTCTCCTGGGGAGGTCCCTCGTCTTTGTGGCAGGCTTCTTAATACAGGCCAGTTGTGGTCAAGTAATAACTTTGTTCGTATTTTGATAACCTATGAAAATCCACGTCCGCTGTCCCTCTGCCTCTTGGATGTCAGAAACCTAACATATGATGCATTGTCTAGTTATCTATAACATCAACTAGGGGTCTCCAAACTTTTGAAACAAATGGGCCAGTTTACTGCCCTTCAAATTTTAGGGGGGGTCAGACTGTGGCCAGAAGAACTAGAAATGCCTCAGCATTGGTATTAGTAAACAATGCCAAAGGCTTGGTGTTCAGTGGGAGTAAAAAGATTACATAATTGGTGTTAGTGGGAGGAATAGTGCCCCATCATTGGTATCAGTGGGAGGAAAAGTGCCCCATCATTGGTGTCAGTGGGAGGAATAGTGCCCCATCATTGGTGTCAGTGGGAGGAATAGTCCCCCATCATTGGTGTCAGTGGGAGGAATAGTCCCCCATCATTGGTGTCACTGGGAGGAATAGTGCCCCATCATTGGTGTCAGTGGAACAAATTGTGCCCCATCATTGGTATCAGTGGGAGGAATAGTGCCTCATAATTGGAGTCAGTAAAAGAAATAGTGCCCCATTATTGGTGTCAGTGGAAGGAATAGTGCCTCATAATTGGTGCCAGTGGGAGGAATAGTGCCCCATCATTGGTGTCAGTGGGAGGAATAGTGCCCCATCATTGGTGTCAGTGAGAGGAATAGTGCCCCATCATTGGTGTCAGTGGGAGGAATAGTACCTTATAATTGGTGCCAGTGGGAGGAATAGTGCCCCATCATTGGTGTCATTGGGAGGAATAGTGCCCCATCATTGGTGTCATTGGGAGGAATAGTGCCCCATCATTGGTGTCAGTGGGAGGAATAGTGCCCCATCATTGGTGTCAGTGGGAGGAATAGTGCCCCATCATTGGTGTCAGTGGGAGGAATAGTGTCCCATCATTGGTGTCAGTGGGAGGAATAGTGTCCCATCATTGGTGTCAGTGGGAGGAATAGTGCCCCATCATTGGTGTCAGTGGAAGGAATAGTGCCTCATAATTGGTGCCAGTGGGAGGAATAGTGCCCCATCATTGGTGTCAGTGGGAGGAATAGTGCCCCATCATTGGTGTCAGTGAGAGGAATAGTGCCCCATCATTGGTGTCAGTGGGAGGAATAGTACCTTATAATTGGTGCCAGTGGGAGGAATAGTGCCCCATCATTGGTGTCATTGGGAGGAATAGTGCCCCATCATTGGTGTCATTGGGAGGAATAGTGCCCCATCATTGGTGTCAGTGGGAGGAATAGTGCCCCATCATTGGTGTCAGTGGGAGGAATAGTGTCCTATCATTGGTGTCAGTGGGAGGAATAGTGCCTTATAATTGGTGCCAGTGGGAGGAATAGTGCCCCATCATTGGTGTCATTGGGAGGAATAGTGCCCCATCATTGGTGTCAGTGGGAGGAATAGTGCCCCATCATTGGTGCCAGTGGAAGGAATAGTGCCCCATCATTGGTGTCAGTGGGAGGAATAGTGCCCCATCATTGGTGTCAGTGGGAGAAATAGTGCCCCATCATTGGTGTCAGTGGGAGGAATAGTGCCTCATAAATGCAGGTAAGTTGGAAGAATAGTGCCCCGTCTTTGATGTGAATGGAAGGAATAGTGCCTCATGGGCCGTATAAAGGTAAGCAAAGGGCCATCTCCGGCCAGCAGGCTGCAGTTTGGAAACCCCTGACATAAACCAATAAGGAGTCCTGTTAGGTAGACCTATGAAAACAGTTACTCTATGGATGGGCCTCAAGGAATATAAACCTGTTAAAAAATAAATGCACTTAACTGGAGAGTCCTAATTGATTTATAACTCTAAAGCTTGAATTTGATGTTGATGCTAATCTAATTCAATTCAAGATGAAGGTCCAGCTAAATGAATTGCCTTCATTCTTTTTGCTTTATCTCGATTAGTAACACTGTTTTACAGAAATGAGAAATTGCAGCAAATTTTCCATGAAGAACCAGGCCACCATCGCCTTCGTATTTTACCATCTCAGAGCCTTTGCTACAAAAAGGTCAGAAGAGGGCTCATTCCATCTTCATGAAAGTCCAGTAAATACACCGTGTCCCGAGGATTCATTTTCTCTTCTATGAAGAGTTGGTTTTTGAAGTTCTCATGAGCTTCTTTGATTCATTTTTCTGCTCCAGGCATAAAGGGTTTTCCTCTACCCAGCTTGGTTTCTGAAGTCGGGCTTTGATGGTTTTTAGGTATTCTGTAATAAGTCTTATTCTTGTCAACCAGCAATCCTCCATGGACGGACCCCCCTGACCTTTTGGCCTCCTATGACAGTTTGTAGGTTGTACACATATTTCCAATTACGCAGAAGATTCAATTCTATTTCACGGAGCTATGTGATGTATGTTTTTAGATATGAGTAGATTGAACGTTTATCAAGGCTGATATGATGGTGAACATTTGGACTTACACGAGGTATGAGGTATGACATGGACCTTTATACCAGAGGCATCATAAATGTATGTTCAGTACACTGAATGGCTTATGTCATGTCGGAACAACCAAAGATGAAAGAAAATTTTATGGGTTGAGTTGGAGGTTGCCAATGGATTTACTTCAGCAATTCTTTACTACAATGTATATGGTTAAAATTGTGTTGAAATTTTATTTTCAGAAATGTTAGAAAACCTCTTTTATTCCATAGTGAAGGTTTCCCTTCCTCAGACTGGATCCCAGCAGTGTGACTACTTGTCATACAATCTCATAGCTCCCTATTTTTTTTTAC
>NC_138778.1:2020823-2168323 GCF_965119305.1 Pelophylax lessonae
CATGGAGAGGGAGAGGGTCAGACATGGAGAGGAGAAGGGTCATACATGGAGAGGAGAGGGTCAGACATGGAGGAGAGGAGAAGAGAGGAGAGGGTCAGACATGGAGAAGAGAAGGGTCAGACAAGGAGAGGGAGAGGGTCAGACATGGAGAGGAGAGGGTCAGACATGGAGAGGAGAGGGTCAGACATGGAGAGGAAAGGGTCAGACATGGAGGAGAGGAGAAGAGAGAGAGAGGGTCAGACATGGAGAGGAGAGGAGAGAGGGTCAGACATGGAGAGAGAGGAGCAGACAGAGAAGAGAGGGTCAGACATGGAGAGGAGAAGGGTCAGACATGGAGAGGAGAGGAGAGAGAGGGTCAGACATGGAGTGGAGAGAGAGGGTCAGACATGGAGAGGAGAAGAGAGGAGTCAGACATGGAGAGGAGAGGAGAGGAGAGGATCAGACATGGAGAAGGAGAGGGTCAGACATGGAGAGGAGAAGAGGATCAGACATGGAGAGGAGAGGGATCAGACATGGAGAAGGGTCAGACATGGAGAGGAGAGGGTCAGACATGGAGAGAAGACATGGAGAGGAGAGGGTCAGACATGGAGAGAGAAGAGAGGAGAGGGTCAGACATGGGAGAGAGGGTCAGACATGGAGAGGAGAGGAGAGGTCAGACATGGAGAAGAGAGGAGAGGGTCAGACATGGAGAAGAGAGGAGAGGGTCAGACATGAGAAGAGAGAGGGTCAGACATGGAGAGAGAGATGAGAGGAGAGGGTCAGACATGGAGAGGAGAGGGTCAGACAAGGAGAGGAGAGGGTCAGACATGGAGAGGAGAGGGTCAGACATGGAGAGAGGAGGGTCAGACATGGAGAGGAGAGGGTCAGACATGGAGAGAGGAGAGGGTCAGACATGGAGAGGAGAAGGTCAGACATGGAGAGGAGAAGGTCAGACATGGAGAGGAGAGGGTCAGACATGGAGGAGAGGAGAAGAGAGGAGAGGGTCAGACATGGAGAGGAGAGGGTCAGACAAGGAGAAGAGGAGGGTCAGACAAGGAGAGGAGAGGGTCAGACATGGAGAGGAGAGGGTCAGACATGGAGAGGAGAGGGTCAGACATGGAGAGGAGAGGGTCAGACATGGAGAGGGTCAGAATTAGAGAGGAGAGGGTCAGACATGGAGAGGAAGAGGGTCAGACATGGAGAGGAGAGGGTCAGACATGGAGAGGAGAGGGTCAGACATGGAGAGGAGAGGGTCAGACATGGAGGAGAGGAGAAGAGAGGAGAGGGTCAGACATGAAGAGGAGAGGGTCAGACATGAAGAGGAGAGGGTCAGACATGAAGAGGAGAGGGTCAAACATGGAGGAGAGGGTCAGACATGGAGAGGAGAGGAGAAGAGAAAGAGAAGAGAAGAGAAGAGAAGAGAAGAGAAGAGAAGAGAAGAGAAGAGAAGAGAAGAGAAGAGAAGAGAAAGAGAAGAGAAGAGAAGAGAAGAGAAGAGAAGAGAAGAGAAGAGAAGAGGAGAGGGTCAGACATGGAGAGGAGAAGAGAGGGTCAGACATGGAGGAGAGGAGAAGAGAAGAGAAGAGAAGAGAAGAGAGGGTCAGACATGGAGAGGAGAAGAGAGGGTCAGACATGGAGAGGAGAAGAGAGGAGAGGAGGTCAGACATGGAGCGGAGAAGAGAGGGTCAGACATGGAGAGGAGAAGAGAGGAGAGGAGAGAGTCAGACATGGAGAGGAGATGAGAGGGTCAGACATGGAGAGGAGAGGGTCAGACATGGAGAGGAGAGGAGAGGAGAGGGTCAGACATGGAGAGGAGAGGGTCAGACATGGAGAGGAGAGGGTCAGACATGGAGAGGAGAGGAGAGGATCAGACATGGAGAGGAGAGGAGAGGGTCAGACATGTAGAGGAGAGGGTCAGACATGGAGAGGAGAGGGTCAGACATGGAGAGGAGAGGGTCAGACATGGAGAGGAGAGGGGTCAGACATGGAGAGGAGAGGGTCCAGACATGGAGAGGAGAGGATCAGACATGGAGAGGAGAGGATCAGACATGGAGAGGAGAAGAGAGGAGAGGGTCAGACATGGAGAGGAAGAGGGTCAGACATGGAGAAGAGAGGAGAGGGTCAGACATGGAGAAGAGAGGAGAGGGTCAGACATGGAGAGGAGAGGGTCAGACAAGGAGAGGAGAGGGTCAGACAAGGAGAGGAGAGGGTCAGACAAGGAGAGGAGAGGGTCAGACATGGAGAGGAGAGGGTCAGACATGGAGAGGAGAGGGTCAGACATGGAGAGGAGAGGGTCAGACATGGAGGGGAGAGGGTCAGACATGGAGGGGAGAGGGTCAGACATGGAGGAGAGGAGAAGAGAGGAGAGGGTCAGACATGGAGAAAAGAGGGTCAGACAAGGAGAGGAGAGGGTCAGACAAGGAGAGGAGAGGGTCAGACATGGAGAGGGTCAGAATTGGAGAGGAGAGGGTCAGACATGGAGAGGAGAGGGTCAGACATGGAGAGGAGAGGGTCAGACATGGAGAGGGTCAGAATTGGAGAGGAGAGGGTCAGACATGGAGAGGAGAGGGTCAGACATGGAGAGGAGAGGGTCAGACATGGAGGAGAGGAGAAGAGAGGAGAGGGTCAGACATGGAGAGGAGAGGAGGAGAGGGTCAGACATGGAGAGGAGAAGAGAGGAGAGGCTCAGACATGGAGAGGCGAGGGTCAGACATGGAGAGGAGAGGAGAAGAGAGGAGAGGATCAGACATGGAGAGGAGAGGGTCAGACATGGAGAGGAGATGAGAGGGTCAGACATGGAGAGGAGAAGAGAGGGTCAGACATGGAGAGGAGAAGAGAGGGTCAGACATGGAGAGGAGAAGAGAGGGTCAGACATGGAGAGGAAAAAAGAGAGGAGAAGAGAGGGTCAGACATGGAGAGGAGAAGAGAGGAGAGGGTCAGACATGGAGAGGAGAAGAGAGGAGAGGGTCAGACATGAGGGGAAAGGGTCAGACATGGAGATGAGAGGAAAAGGTCAGACATGGAGATGAGAGGAGAGGGTCAGACATGGAGAGGAGAGGGTCAGACATGGAGAGGAGAGGGTCAGACATGGAGAGGAGAGGGTCAGACATGGAGAGGAGAGGGTCAGACATGAAGAGGAGAGGGTCAGACATGAAGAGGAGAGGGTCAGACATGAAGAGGAGAGGGTCAGACATGAAGAGGAGAGGAGAAGAGAGGAGAGGGTCAGCCATGGAGAGGAGAGGGTCAGACATGGAGAGGAGAGGAGGAGAAAGAGGGTCAGACATGGAGAGGAGAGGGTCAGACATGGAGGAGAGGGTCAGACATGGAGAGGAGAAGAGAAGAGAGGAGAGGGTCAGACATGGAGAGGAGAAGAGAAGAGAGGAGAGGGTCAGACATGGAGAGGAGAGGAGAAGAGAGGAGAGGGTCAGACATGGAGAGGGTCAGAATTGGAGAGGAGAGGGTCAGACATGGAGAGGAGAGGGTCAGACATGGAGAGGAGAGGGTCAGAAATAGAGGAGAGGGTCAGACATGGAGGAGAGGAGAAGAGAGGAGAGGGTCAGACATGGAGAGAAGAAGAGAGGAGAGGGTCAGACATGGAGAGGAGAAGAGAGGAGATGGTCAGATATGGAGAGGAGAAGAGGAGAGAGGAGGAGAAGAGAGGGTCAGACATGGAGTGCTGGCGGGTACTGCTGGTGGTTACCGCTGGTGGGTAGTGCTGGGGGTTACTGCTGGCAGGTAGTGCTGGCAGTTACTGCTGGTGGTTACTGCTGGTGGTTACTGCTGGTGGGTAATGCTTTCGGGTACTGCTGGTGAGTAATGCTGGTGGGTAGTGCTGGCAGTTAGTGCTGGCGGGTAATGCTGGCGGTTACCGCTGGTGGATAGTGCTGGCGGTTACTGCTGGCAGGTAGTGCTGGTGGTTACTGCTGGTGGGTAAAGCTGGTGGGTAAAGCTTTCGGGTACTACTGGTGAGTAATGCTGGTGGGTAGTGCTGGTAGTTACTGCTGGTGGTTACTGCTGGTGGGTAATGCTTTCGGGTACTGCTGGTGAGTAATGCTGGTGGGTAGTGCTGGTAGTTAGTGCTGGCGGGTAATGCTAGCAGGTAATGCTGGTGGTTACCGCTGATGGCTAAAGCTGGTGGGTAGTGCTGGCGGTTACTGCTGGTGATTACCGCTGGTGGGTAGTGCTGGGGGTTACTGCTGGCAGGTAGTGCTGGCGGGTACTGCTGGTGATTACTGCTGGTGGGTAGTGCTGGTGGGTGTTGCTGTCAGTTTTTTAGGTGGATCTGATCGGATGCCCCATTCAGCCCTATGGAGCAGCGGATGTCAGCGGTGACATGTCCGCTGACACCAGCTGCCATCCGCATCCGATCCTGTCCGTGAAATCCAGACGGATGGAAACCCTATTTTCCATCCGTCCTGGGGATCGGATGAGAGTGGTCCGCTGTCATCCGATTCCCCATAGAGAGCAGCGGGGCTCTGACACCTCCCTCTCCGCACACAGTGCCGAGACGGAGCTGTCATCCGCCGGCTCAGCGGGGATCGGCGGATCGATCCCCGCTGAGCAGAGCACGGTCCACAACGGAATTCGGACCGTGTGAAAGGGGCCTAACATGCAAGTATAAAAGCAGAAAAGAGAGGCCTGTGCGCTGCCAGACTGTATTTGTAGTCAAGTAGAAGATAGGGTACAGACAGGAGATGGAAAATATAAATAATATATATATATATAGGCAATATTAAGTGCCGGTTCACACTTCTGCGGATGCGCTCATCGCATGTAATTCGGAGCGCACTGCTCCTTCATTACATGCGATCTCCTGTGCGGATGCGAGTTTAGCCATACACTTTGTATGGCTGAATTCGCAGCGCATCCGCAGCAAACACGCACATGAGGCATTTTTTGAGCCGCCTCAGAATCGGATCGCACAGTGGTTCACACTTGTGCGATCCGATTCTGTGCGAACTTCCAGAACGCACTGCGATATGCGATCGCAACTGGGGGTGTCGTTAACTTTTAATTGACACCCCCTGCATATCGCATATGGCAGTGTGAACTGCCAGATGTGCGAATGCGATGCGGGAACACACTGCATATTCGCAGCCTTCCCGCGTCGCACAAGTGTGAACCGGCACTGTGGAATTTCAGCAGCCAAACATTTTCTTTTAATTTTAGGTTTGTATTGCTGACAGTATTTTGGTTGGAACTTGGCAGGACTTTCTTTAATGGCTGGTGTGTGTGTCACTGGGACAGGAAGATGGGAGAAATCTCTGTAAAGGACGCACGGGGAGCAAAGAAAGCTTGCCAAAGGTTCTATGCTTCTTTACTTGAGTAGAAAAAAAATGTTACTAGTAGTACTTAACAGCTAAGCTCATACAGAACTGGGCCTGGTTGAAATATTCAATATATATATTTCAACCAGGCCCAGTTCTGTATGAGCTCAGCTGTTAAGTACTACTAGTAACATTTTTTTTTCTACTCAAGTAAAGAAGCATAGAACCTTTGGCAAGCTTTCTTTGCTCCCTGTGCGTCCTTTACAGAGATTTCTCCCATCTTCCTGTCCCAGTGACACACACACCAGCCATTAAAGAAAGTCCTGCCAAGTTCCAACAGTGGTAAATTAATGCACATGGATGTTACTGGGTCTCCTACTATAATTTCTACGCTAAGCCATCACCTGGTCCCTCACAAAACAATCCTCTTCTCTTCCCCAACGATCGCCGGCTTCTGGCAAGCTTTCGCCTGCCCGCCCTGCCGCCTACCTGGTCCTGGCTGGTGGTCACCACATGTCCTCTCTTCTTCCTCTCTGACTGGAAACGGCACCAGTGCCAGAAGAGGGAGGTGGCCGGTGGGTGGAGTCAGTTCATGGCGCGGAGGCGGAATTCTCGGGGCCGCCGCGCGCTCTGCTGCTGCTGTCACGTGACCTGACCTGACGCTCCTGTACTGACGTCACTGGTTGCTAGATGCTAAGCGGCAGGCTAGCAACCAGTGTGTCAGCGGCTCCACGGCTTGCAGGCGAAAAGGAAGGAAGAACGACCGAAGGCAGCGAAGGAGTACACAGCGGCAGTCAGCCAGCCAGGTGAGGGGGTGGAGGAGGCTCGGGGCTAACAGTTTTCTAACTTGAAGAGGAGACTCGGGGCTTTTCAAAGGGACACTCGGGGCTATAGCCCCTGTCAGCCCCCCCCTGCCGACGCCACTGCTGCGAACATTCAGGAGCGCACATCCTGCGTCTTACAGCGAATCCCCTGTGTGCTCCGGCTTACATCACCCGGCCTGGCAGGGAAATCCTCACACCTGACACTCTGCATTACAGTCACACCTGACACTCTGCATTACAGTCACACCTGACACTGCATTACAGTCACACCTGACGCAATGCATTACAGTCACACCTGACACTGCATTACAGTCACACCTGACACTCTGCATTACAGTCACACCTGACGCGCTGCATTACAGTCACACCTGACACTCTGCATTACAGTCACACCTGACGCGCTGCATTACAGTCACACCTGACACTGCATTACAGTCACACCTGACACTCTGCATTACAGTCACACCTGACACTCTGCATTACAGTCACACCTGACACTCTGCATTACAGTCACACCTGACGCGCTGCATTACAGTCGCACCTGACACTCTGCATTACAGTCACACCTGACACTCTGCATTACAGTCACACCTGACACTGCATTACAGTCACACCTGACACTCTGCATTACAGTCACACCTGACACTGCATTACAGTCACACCTGACACTCTGCATTACAGTCACACCTGACACTCTGCATTACAGTCACACCTGACACTCTGCATTACAGTCACACCTGACACTGCATTACAGTCACACCTGACGCAATGCATTACAGTCACACCTGACACTGCATTACAGTCACACCTGACGCGCTGCATTACAGTCACACCTGACACTCTGCATTACAGTCACACCTGACGCGCTGCATTACAGTCACACCTGACACTCTGCATTACAGTCACACCTGACGCGCTGCATTACAGTCACACCTGACACTCTGCATTACAGTCACACCTGACGCGCTGCATTACAGTCACACCTGACACTCTGCATTACAGTCACACCTGACACTCTGCATTACAGTCACACCTGACACTCTGCATTACAGTCACACCTGACGCGCTGCATTACAGTCACACCTGACGCGCTGCATTACAGTCACACCTGACGCGCTGCATTACAGTCACACCTGACACTCTGCATTACAGTCACACCTGACACTCTGCATTACAGTCACACCTGACGCTCTGCATTACAGTCACACCTGACACTGCATTACAGTCACACCTGACGCGCTGCATTACAGTCACACCTGACACTCTGCATTACAGTCACACCTGACGCGCTGCATTACAGTCACACCTGACACTCTGCATTACAGTCACACCTGACGCGCTGCATTACAGTCACACCTGACACTCTGCATTACAGTCACACCTGACACTCTGCATTACAGTCACACCTGACACTCTGCATTACAGTCACACCTGACGCGCTGCATTACAGTCACACCTGACGCGCTGCATTACAGTCACATCTGACGCGCTGCATTACAGTCACACCTGACACTCTGCATTACAGTCACACCTGACACTCTGCATTACAGTCACACCTGACACTCTGCATTACAGTCACACCTGTCCTAAAACAAATAACTATTCAAAATGTAAAAGTGCCGCGCTAACTGATAAACATTTACAGGTAAACCTTGGATGGAGAGCAGTCTGCAAGACAAGCAAAATTTATTTTATAAATGTTGACTTGAATAAACAAGCGATGTCTTGATATACAAGATATATATATATATATATATATATATATTGATATATATAGCGTCCCGTCACCACGGAGTTTAAACGAAGAGAGGCGCCTCTAAGTGTAGCAATATGGTTACATTTAACCACTTCTGGACCGGAAGGATTTCCACACCTTAATGACCAGGCCCATTTTTTGCAATTCGGCACTGCGTTACTTTAACTGACAATTGCGCTGTCGTGCGACACTGTACCCAAATAAAATTGATGTCCTTTTTTTCTTACAAATAGAACTTTCTTTTCGTGGTATTTGATCACCTGAGCGATTTTTATTTTTTGTGCTATAAACAAATAAATAGCGACAATTCTGAAAAAAACCCAATTTTTTTTACTTTTTGCTATATAACATTCCCAAAAAAAATTTAAAATTAAAATGTTTCATCATTTTAGGTCAATTTGTATTCTGCTACATATTATTGGTAAAAAAAAAAAACTTGCAATAAGCGTATTTTGATTGGTTTGCGCAAAAGTTATCGCGCCTACAATCTAGGGGAAAGATTTATGTAATTTTTATTTAATTATTTTTTTTACTAGTAATGGCGATGATCTGCGATTTTTAGCGGGACTGCGACATTGCGGCGGACAGATCGGACCCCTAACTGACATTTTAGGCACATTTGGGGGGATCAGTGACATTACTACAGTAATCAGTGCTAAAAATTAGTGATCGACCGATATAGTTTTTTTATTCCCGATACCGATATTTTGGTCATCGCATATCAGTATCGGCCGATATTTTCATACATTAAAATTATATTTTTTTGAGACGTACTGTTGTGGAGGGATCTGGGGGTCTAAAAGACCCCCATATCCCTCCTCTGCACTTAAAAGCATTCAAAACACCAAGTTTGGCCGTTTTGAATGCTGTCATTTTTTTAATTTGGCGCGGAGTACCCGGACCATAGAGACCCGTGATCCTCACTCGCCCCCCAGCACCATTACCGCAAACCGATTCGCCATGGGATCACTTTTATGGGCAGTGGGAGAGGTACAAACCCCCCTCCCACCGCTTCCTGGTCATTTTCCCTGCTTACCGGAGCCATCGGTAGCAGGGAAAACAATCAGCATATATGAGTGTTCTGCTTTTGAAACCAACTGCCATGTTTTCATTTGAGCCCCCTTTTTAATGGGAATTAACATATTCCATAAAACAAGTTGGAATCTGGATGAATATTTAGTCAAACCACAGTGGAGTGATAGAAACATCGCCTGAGGAAGCCGAAGTTATGGGCGAAACATGTCAGGATTATCCGCTTAGAAGCATCACCAAACTGTTAGATTATACCAAACTTTCTCCAAAATGTCAAACTGGAGTGATTTTAAAGCGGAGTTCCAGCCATTTACTCACCTGTCCAACGGTCCAGCGATGCGGCCGCCCGAAGCCTCGATCCTCTCCCTCAGCGCCGGCATCATTGCTGTGGGCACTCGGCTGTTACAGTTTGCGGCTTCACAGCCGGGTACCCACTGCGCATGCGCGAGTCGCGCTGCGCGCCGTGATTGGCCGGCAATCTTCTGGGACCTCTGACCTGTCCCAGAAGATTGCAGGGAGGGAGGGGGAGAGGAGAACTTCCGCTCAGGGCGCCGCGGCGCTCCGAGCGGAAGTGGGAGCGGGTACCTGTCAAAACTAGGTACCCGCTCCCCCCCCAAAAAAATGACATGCCAAATGTGGCATGTCAGGGGGGTAGGAACACCTAAAGCGGAAGTTCCACTTTTGGGTGGAACTCCGCTTTAACATATGTGTTCTATCTCTAAAAAGATTTTTTAACCAATCAAATAAAATATATTGATTTTTATATATATTTTTTTTTTTTGTGAGTTCTTAGTTATTGGCATTTTAAAAATCTGAGCTTCTGAGGGAGCAGCTTCTCTTTTTTGTGTTCTTTTTCTATTGAAGGGATGCGGTGCCTAAGAGCCTTCCTCTGACAATCCTCTTCAGGTAATCTTTCTTTTCCTAATACGGTACAATACTCGGCACCAGGCAGCTAGGAATAGATTACTACGGGTCAAGCATCATCCTGTCTCTCCACCACCTCTACACCATCCTAACCAGCATCAGCCAATAGTTTAACCTTGCTGTGTGTGGGGGTCCTCCGGGTACAATCTACACGCTGCAGTGACAATAGAGATTACCAGGCTGGCGTTGTCTATGCAGGCTACTATGGCACATGGAGCAGGGCAAGGAAGTCATCTCTGTCCTCTATTACCTTCTATATCCCAGGAGGACCCCTGTAGAGAAATTCCAATTAATTCCCTTCCCCCCCCTCTCCAACCCCAACCCAAAGAAAAATGAGGCGGCCGGGAGGTTGACGGAACAAGGATTGCAGAAACAGGGCAGAAACCGCGAGTCCAGCAGGATTTCCACCCTCTGCTGAGATCTCTGCTGACCAAGTTATTTCATCTCCAGCAATCCACATCCAATAGAAAGAATTTCTCCATCGCCTGGAACTCACATTTTGGTAAAGAGGACCCCCCCCCCCCTTACTATCGGAAAAACCCGTTCTTGTATAAAAGTATTAAGTCCAATTAGTTCTAGATCTAATTAATTCCAAGTATAATAATTAAATAGTCCATGTAGTCCGGTGTTATCTTGCTTGTTGTTCTCCCTACACTACAAATCAGCTAAGTCCCAAAATCAAGAGAAAAGGAAAAACGAGGGGGGGGGGGGGGTTATGTATCCCTAAAGAAGTACTGGAAAATTCACAAAGGGATCAAAAAAGGGAAAACAGGACTATGCGATACCTAATATGTGCAGAGGAAAAAGGAAAATACTAAAAAAACTGGAAAATAATATAAAAATAATAACAAATGTATAAAAAATTATAAATGTTATTTGTACAAAAAGCCTTAAAGCGGAGTTCCGGCCTCAAAATTTAAAAAAAAAATTGATTTTGGGCCATCTGCTTGCTGAGGGTCACCTGAAAAAGAAATGGATGCTCCCAAATTTTTATTTGTTTACTTACCTTGTTTTTGAAGAAAATATACTCCCCTTCCTTCCACTTCCTCCCTCTGCGGCCGCGCCCCGCGCCGTCACTTCTGGCTTGCGATGACTCCTGGGAGCTGAACGTCATCGCTCCCAGGAATCAATGCGCCTGCACCGGCCCCGCTCGTCACTTCCGGTGCAGACGCGGCATTCCCTGTTACACAGCTTCTGGGCATGCCCAGAAGCTGTGGAGGAATGCCGTGCCTGCACCGGAAGTGACGAGCGGGGCCGGTGCAGGGCATTGTGGGACTCCGACGTCACCAAAGAGGACACAGAAGAGGATCGCGCTGGCTTCAGCTGCCCACACCTGAGATGGCAGCGTTGGAGAAGAAATTTTAAAGGTAAGTATTTCTTCTAAAAAGTAAGTGAACCCGGGGACAGTTCAGAGGCTATCCACTGTGGAATGTACTAACCCTGACTGTCCTGGGGGTTTTTATCTAAAATTCACCCCCGAGGCCAGAACTCTGCTTTAAAGGCACCTAATGAACAATGAAGGTGAATACATGCTAAAACCAATACAGACACAAGGCTGGATATAAATGCATGGGGTGGACCCCAGATTACGCAATGTAATTGAGATATGTGAACAAAGAGACCCCAACGCGTTTCAACATAAAGTCTTCTTCTGGGGGTAGAAATGTCCACTTATTGAATTATCTCTAAAACAAATATAAAAGAAAATAACTATACAAACATTCAGGATAATATAACATGTTGAACACACCCCATATATCACCCCAGCAAACATTACTTACATTTAGCCAATCAAACACACAGGAATGTGTAATCATACAAGAGATAAAAGAAATACCAGCTGTGTGTAGAAGACTCGAGGACGACACCTCACAAAGCATGGCCGAAGTCCCAAAATAACGTACATGGGATGATATGACAAACAGGAGACCAAGTCCAAAATCTAAAAATGTATATAAATACATTTTATACGGGACTGGGGGGCAGGGCAGTATTCCAACATAACGACCCCAAACACCTCCAAGATGACCACTGCCTTGCTAAAGAAGCTGAGGGTAAAGGTGATGGACTGGCCAAGCATGTCTCCAGACCTAAACCATATTGAGCATCTGTGGGGGATCCTCAAATGGAAGGTGGAGGAGGGGAAGGTCTCTAACATCCACCAGCTCTGTGATGTCATCATGGAGGAGGGGAAGAGGACTCCAGTGACAACCTGTGAAGCTCTGGTGAACTCCATGCCCAAGAGGGTTAAGGCAGTGCTGGAAAATAATGGTGGCCACACAAAATATTGACACTTTGGGCCTAATTTGGAGATTGTCACTTAGGGGTGTACTCACTTTTGTTGCCAGTGGTTTAGACATTAATGGCTGTGTGTTGTCACTTAGGGGTGTACTGACTTTTGTTGCCAGCGGTTTAGACATTAATGGCTGTGTGTTGAGTTATTTTGAGGGGACAGTAAATTTACACTGTTATACAAGCTGTACACTCACTACTTTACATTGTAGAAAAGTCTCATTTCTTCAGTGTTGTCACATGAAAAGATAGAATAAAATATTTACAAAAATGTGAGGGTGTACTTACTTTTGTGAGATACTGTAACTCTTGATCTCTCTCTGCCTGTCTGACAGAAGATCCGCCTGCTTTGTTTACATAAGCAGGCGGGTCTTTTGTCAGTTTAACTAACGATCGCGGGAGGCCGGCGGCAATCGCCGCCGCTCCTCCCGCGGCCTGCCTCCCGCTGTGTCTAAACATGGCGGGAGCGCGGCTCCGGCGGCGTGTGCGCGCCGTGGAGACCTCATGCACAAAATCTCGTAGTACTACGTGGTTTCGCGCAGCCGAGCCGCCCTGCTGCAGTAATACTACGGTGGGCGGTCGGTTAATGTGAACTGTTAGGACAATTCCGTTTTTTGCAGTCTGGTTGGTAAGTTGAGCTGGGAATTTGTCTTTGTTGTTGGTTGAAATGCGTCGCCCTTCCATTTGCTCCGTGCAGTTAAGGCCAGTTATAGGTTGGTGAAGTTCGGGGGAGTTGGATTTTTGTTGTTCAGTAAATTTATCTGGTCTCACTGTTATCAGTGTGGCTGCAATTTCTGGTTTAGGCAGATTTAGTTTTAGCTCACTGTAATCAGTGCAGCTGCATGTGATTAGTTAGGTCTGTTCAGTCTTTCACCTGCTCCAGGATTGATTGATTCCTCTGCTTTCCAGAGAACTGTAGATCTCGCTGGAACTGTGAAGCAATGCAAATGACAGCATGAACATTTTTCATTTAGATTTACACAGGAGGTCTGGCGGTAGAATTACTGCCCAGGATATGACATTCCTGGTGACACCCCACGTGTGGGGCGCTCCTTGTTTGCGTGCATGCGTTTGCCTTTGCGCCTGACCCCAGGGGGACGGGCGCACTTTAAAAAAAAAATTTCCATTCATTTATTTTATATTTTTTAATTTTTACTCTCGTTTTACATGTTTCTTTATTTTGATTACTTATTTATTGTTATCACAGGCAATATAAATATCCCCTGTGATAGTAAAAGGCAATGACAGGTACTCTTTTTTGAGAGATCTGGGGTCTATTAGCCACTAGGATTGCTTTTACAAGAAAGCCGACCGTTGGCTAAAAAAAAAAAAATAAAAAAAAAAAAACAATAACGGTGTGATGGGAATCACTTTGGTTGGGGGGCCCGTGGAACCCAGCTTACCTTAGAGAGGTTGGGAAATCCCTGTATCGGCCCCCCGGGCCCCTCTTATGTGTAAGTCCCCCTATGTCTATTAGGGACACAGGGTGACCAAGGAAATGATGGACAATTACTTAATGGACACTGAGAATGTGGTTTAGATTACTTCAAATGGGACAGTAATATTTATCCACAATATCCCTCATGAAATATATGAAGACTCTGGGACTCTAGACCTAGGATTCATGATAAGGCCTAGCTGCCTATTGCCAATAAGAGACTGCTTTACACAGTCAGACTCATAGAAGATGGTAATATCATCAGCTCAACCACCTGTCTTCCACATATCGTTAAATATGCTGATTTACTCACCTGTTATCTACTGTGGGTTCTGTGTTTACACTTATAATAATGTTTATTGTACTTCAGGAGCTCGATGATGGCAGTCTGCTAGTTATTTGGCTCAGGTTAATTGAATCATTGTCATCTATTAGTTACTGGTCAGAAAGTAGAATACTGTTTGTGTTGGTGGTTCCTTAGATAATTTGTTCAGATTAAATATATTTCTGTACACAATTTTATCTGCATAGGATAATGTAATCAGGCACCTGACCTGGTGGGGTAATCTGTTCAGGAGGGGGATGTTCTCCTGATGAGGTATATATTCGGTGTGAATTTGTTCAATAAAGGTTCCAGATCTATACAAGCTATTCTCGGCTAGTCTTGTATGGGGGAGCGGCTAGAATATCTGATATCTATGTTCAGACTGGAGGAAGCCGTATACTAAGGGAAGCACACAAACACAGTGTGGGTCGCGGTTCCGTCACAAATGGGATAATGAGTGCAGCTTCAGGCATCCCCTCCCCCCCCCCGGTGTAACCACTCAAAGTCCAGCAATGTACTGGTACGTCGCTGAGGCTGAAGTGGATCTATTACAATTCGGAAGGGGGGAGAGGGAAGGAAAGGGGGAGAGGGAGGGGAGGGGGAGAAAGAGAGAGAGAGGGGGAGAAAGGGGTAGGGGAAGGGGTGGGTAGGGGGGGGTGGGTTCATGTATTGCACTTATATGCATCAGGAGCGTTTACCTAGAACACATAACATTAGTTCTAGCCTGTGCTGCTTCCTGTTCATCAATTGCTTGTAAGATAAGATATGATATACTTTATTGTCATTGTATACATACTGTACAACAACATTTACCAGGATACTCTTTACAACAGCAATAAAACAATTCTCAACACTGAAACTAAACACGGAATGAACTGCACTCTGCTACACGCAAACATGGAAGCCCTCAATGAAGACCGCCTTAGTAAATTCAACAAAATATGGCGGCCATAGATAAAACCCTGTCTACCGCCAGACTTTGAAGAATTGGTCTGTCATGGTAGAAGAAACACAACTTTGTGTCCTATTCGACACCCCATCAGAGGAAGCTCAACATTCGGGAAACTTCTCTTCCTCTCCTTCTTTTCCTTCTTAACACTTCTACCTTCCCCTTGTCCTTGTTACCCCTTACCTCAGGTAACCTACATTGTGTTTGGATAGTACAGTATATTCTCTAATGATGTAAGTAGGCGGTAACACAGTAGACGTTTGGCCATGGTTGGTTTCCCACTCTTCATGGACTGTTGAATGTCAAATCTGTTCAGATTGAGCTTGTTTGTCCAAGCAGACCCCCCCCCCCCCAATTTGTTAGGGGAAAAGCCATAGTCATGTTGCTCTAGAATTCTGCTATGCGGAATGTTAGCAGATAGGCCGTGTCCAGCTAGTTCTGTGCTGGAATTATTCCTTCTCCATCACAATGGTCTTCCCTTGTATAATGTCTGTTATGCTCTTTGTTGATCTTTTTTTTTAATAAAATAACTGAACAAGAAAAAGAAAATAGATTTCTCAACACAACCACACATACATACCCCTAGCACATGCCCATATATCTATATATATATATATATATTGGCTTTGTGCACTGGTCCAAATCATTGGGTGGAGGGGGGATTATGGTGTGGGGGAGGGGGGATTATGGTGTGGGGGTGTTTTTCAGGGGTTGGGTTTGGCCCCTTAGTTCCAGTGAAGGGAACTCTTAAGGCATCAGCATACCAAGACATTTTGGACAATTTCAACTTTGTGGGAGGAGTTTGGGGATTGCCCCTTCCTGTTCCAACATAACTGCACACCAGTGTACAAAGCAAGGTCCATAAAGACATGGATGAGAGAGTTTGGGGTGGAAGAATCTGACTGGCCTGCACAGAGTCCTGACCAGATAGAACACCTTTGGGATGAATTGGGTTGACCTCACAAATGCTCTTCTGGAAGAATGGTGAAACATTCCCATAAACACTCCTAAACCTTGTGGACGGCCTTCCCAGAAGAGTTGAAGCTGTTATAGCTGCAAAGGGCGGAGCCAACTCAATATTGAACCCTACGGACTAAGACTGGGATGCCATTAAAGGTCATGTGTGTGTAAAGGCCGGCGTCCCAATACTTTTGGTAATATTGTGTATATAGAGAGGCGTCCCAATACTTTTGGTAATATAGTGTATATAGAGAGGGGTCCCAATACTTTTGGTAATATCATGTATATAGAGAGGTGTCCCAACACTTTTGGTAATATAGTGTATATAGAGAGGCGTCCCAATACTTTTGGTAATATAGTGTATATAGAGAGGGGTCCCAATACTTTTGGTAATATAGTGTATATAGAGAGGGGTCCCAATACTTTTGGTAATATAGTGTATATAGAGAGGTGTCCCAATACTTTTGGTAATATAGTGTATATAGAGAGGCGTCCCAATACTTTTGGTAATATAGTGTATATAGAGAGGCGTCCCAATACTTTTGGTAATATAGTGTATATAGAGAGGGGTCCCAATACTTTTGGTAATATAGTGTATATAGAGAGGGGTCCCAATACTTTTGGTAATATAGTGTAAATAGAGAGGGGTCCCAATACTTTTGGTAATATAGTGTATATAGAGAGGGGTCCCAATACTTTTGGTAATATAGTGTATATAGAGAGGGGTCCCAATACTTTTGGTAATATAGTGTATATAGAGAGGGGTCCCAATACTTTTGGTAATATAGTGTATATAGAGAGGGGTCCCAATACTTTTGGTAATATAGTGTATATAGAGAGGGGTCCCAATACTTTTGGTAATATAGAGTATATAGAGAGGGGTCCCAATACTTTTGGTAATATAGTGTATATGTTTGAGTGCTCAAGAAGGGTCAATGCAGTATACACAGGAAATAAATATTTCTTTGCAGGAACAAAGTTGTTTGGAATGAGTCGTTCGGTCCAGAGGCATCAGAAATAAAGTCCTAAAACAGATAAACTATTTCCTACTATCCAGAATCCTTCTCAGAAGTGGAAATGTTCAGATTTGCTGAGTGTGCACAGTGGAGGTGCCACATTCCGCCCTCTAAACTCTTGCTGAATGGCTGAAGAAAGGCTTATAGGGTCTTACAAGGCAATGTGCACACGGACTGAATGAGGCACACAAACTTCTTACCTTATCGATATGGGGGTGCCAGTACTCGTCATGTGCGGTTTTGGCTTCTGAGCTATTCATTCTGGAGAAAAAGGTGGGTTTGGTGAGGTGCAGAGACTGGGTGTCGAGATCGAACGTCCCCGCAATTTCCTTCTGGATTCTCAGTCTCACGTCACTGTGGGCAAAACACAAAGTTACTTCTGATCTACAAGGGCCCATTGACACCGATGGCTTCTCACACCACAGAGGGTTTTATCAGTTTTATTCTAGTAAAAAACACGGTGAACAAATCAAGAGAAAATGATATCAGGCACAATTGGTACCAAAAACTATGCCCCCCCCCCTTTCTACCCCCTCCTCCATTCATAGAAGCCAAACTACAGTTTTTATGGATGAAACAATCTTTGAATGGAGAATGGGGGGATGATTATTAGATCTGCCCCCTCCATTCAAACATCAGCTGTAGTATATGGATTGTATGAATGGAGGAACTGGCAGAAAGGGCGGGCACTTTAGATTGATGCCTATGGGAGCGCATCAGTTCTATTAACCTCTGTCACACCAGAAGGCGGTGGGGGTGTGAGGGAGGCATAAGAAGAAGAAGATTACTACTGAACTATAAGATGGAGGCACAAGGGACACAAGAACTAAATGTATCCTGTGCTAACTTTGTATTTCTTTGATGTTTTATAATTTCAGGCATTAAACAAAACTTTCTAAACAAAGGGCCAGTTTGAGACTGTTTGGGTGCTGGACTGTGGCCAGTATGAGTAGAAAGTGCCCCATCATTGGTGGCAGTGGGAGGAATAGTGCCCCATCATTGGTGTCAGTGGGAGGAATAGTGCCCCATCATTGGTGTCAGTGGGAGGAATAGTGCCCCATCATTGGTGTCAGTGGGAGGAATAGTGCCCCATCATTGGTGTCGGTGGGAGGAATAGTGCCCCATCATTGGTGTCAGTGGGAGGAATAGTGTCCCATCATTGGTGCCAGTGGGAGGAATAGTGCCCCATCATTGGTGTCAGTGGAAGGAATAGTGCCCCATCATTGGTGTCAGTGGGAGGAATAGTGCCCCATCATTGGTGTCAGTGGAAGGAATAGTGCCCCATCATTGGTGTCAGTGGGAGGAATAGTGTCCTATCATTGGTATCAGTGGAAGGAATAGTACCCCATCATTGGTGTCAGTGAGAGGAATAGTGTCCTATCATTGGTATCAGTGGAGGAATAGTACCCCATCATTGGTGTCAGTGGGAGGAATAGTGTCCTATCATTGGTATCAGTGGAGGAATAGTACCCCATCATTGGTGTCAGTGGGAGGAATAGTGCCCCATCATTGGTGTCAGTGGAAGGAATAGTGCCCCATCATTGGTGTCAGTGGGAGGAATAGTGCCCCATCATTGGTGTCAGTGGAAGGAATAGTGTCCCATCATTGGTGTCAGTGGGAGGAATAGTGTCCTATCATTGGTATCAGTGGAGGAATAGTACCCCATCATTGGTGTCAGTGGGAGGAATAGTGCCCCATCATTGGTGTCAGTGGGAGGAATAGTGTCCCATCATTGGTGTCAGTGGGAGGAATAGTGTCCCATCATTGGTATCAGTGGAAGGAATAGTGTCCTATCATTGGTGTCAGTGGGAGGAATAGTGCCCCATCATTGGTGTCAGTGGGAGGAATAGTGCCTCATCATTGGTGTCAGTGGGAGGAATAGTGCCCCATCATTGGTGTCAGTGGGAGGAATAGTGTCCCATCATTGGTGCCAGTGGGAGGAATAGTGCCCCATCATTGGTGTCAGTGGAAGGAATAGTGCCCCATCATTGGTGTCAGTGGGAGGAATAGTGCCCCATCATTGGTGTCAGTGGAAGGAATAGTGCCCCATCATTGGTGTCAGTGGGAGGAATAGTGTCCTATCATTGGTATCAGTGGAAGGAATAGTACCCCATCATTGGTGTCAGTGAGAGGAATAGTGTCCTATCATTGGTATCAGTGGAGGAATAGTACCCCATCATTGGTGTCAGTGGGAGGAATAGTGTCCTATCATTGGTATCAGTGGAGGAATAGTACCCCATCATTGGTGTCAGTGGGAGGAATAGTGCCCCATCATTGGTGTCAGTGGAAGGAATAGTGCCCCATCATTGGTGTCAGTGGGAGGAATAGTGCCCCATCATTGGTGTCAGTGGAAGGAATAGTGTCCCATCATTGGTGTCAGTGGGAGGAATAGTGTCCTATCATTGGTATCAGTGGAAGGAATAGTGTCCTATCATTGGTATCAGTGGAGGAATAGTACCCCATCATTGGTGTCAGTGGGAGGAATAGTGCCCCATCATTGGTGTCAGTGGGAGGAATAGTGTCCCATCATTGGTGTCAGTGGGAGGAATAGTGTCCCATCATTGGTATCAGTGGAAGGAATAGTGTCCTATCATTGGTGTCAGTGGGAGGAATAGTGTCCTATCATTGGTGTCAGTGGGAGGAATAGTGCCCCATCATTGGTATCAGTGGAGGAATAGTGCCCCATCATTGGTGTCAGTGGGAGGAATAGTGTCCTATCATTGGTATCAGTGGAGGAATAGTACCCCATCATTGGTGTCAGTGGGAGGAATAGTGCCCCATCATTGGTGTCAGTGGGAGGAATAGTGTCCTATCATTGGTATCAGTGGAAGGAATAGTACCCCATCATTGGTGTCAGTGAGAGGAATAGTGTCCTATCATTGGTATCAGTGGAGGAATAGTACCCCATCATTGGTGTCAGTGGGAGGAATAGTGCCCCATCATTGGTGTCAGTGGAAGGAATAGTGCCCCATCATTGGTGTCAGTGGGAGGAATAGTGCCCCATCATTGGTGTCAGTGGAAGGAATAGTGTCCCATCATTGGTGTCAGTGGGAGGAATAGTGTCCTATCATTGGTATCAGTGGAGGAATAGTACCCCATCATTGGTGTCAGTGGGAGGAATAGTGCCCCATCATTGGTGTCAGTGGGAGGAATAGTGTCCCATCATTGGTATCAGTGGAGGAATAGTGCCCGATCATTGGTGTCAGTGGAAGGAATAGTGTCCTATCATTGGTGTCAGTGGGAGGAATAGTGCCCCATCATTGGTGTCAGTGGAGGAATAGTGCCCCATCATTGATGTCAGTGGAAGGAATAGTGCCCCATCATTGGTGTCAGTGGGAGGAATAGTGCCCCATCATTGGTGTCAGTGGGAGGAATAGTGCCCCATCATTGGTGTCAGTGGGAGGAATAGTGCCCCATCATTGGTGTCAGTGGGAGGAATAGTGCCCCATCATTGGTATCAGTGGGAGGAATAGTGTCCCATCATTGGTGTCAGTGGGAGGAATAGTGTCCCATCATTGGTGTCAGTGGGAGGAATAGTGCCCCATCATTGGTATCAGTGGGAGGAATAGTGCCCCATCATTGGTGTCAGTGGGAGGAATAGTGTCCCATCATTGGTATCAGTGGGAGGAATAGTGTCCCATCATTGGTGTCAGTGGGAGGAATAGTGCCCCATCATTGGTGTCAGTGGAAGGAATAGTGCCCCATCATTGGTGTCAGTGGGAGGAATAGTGTCCCATCATTGGTGTCAGTGGGGGGAATAGTGCCCCATCATTGGTGTCAGTGGGAGGAATAGTGTCCCATCATTGGTGTCAGTGGGAGGAATAGTGCCCCATCATTGGTGTCAGTGGGTGGAATAGTGCCCCATCATTGGTGTCGGTGGGAGGAATAGTGCCCCATCATTGGTATCAGTGGGAGGAATAGTGCCCCATCATTGGTGTCAGTAGGAGGAATAGTGCCCCATCATTGGTGTTAGTGGGAGGAATAGTGCCCCATCATTGGTGTCAGTGGAAGGAATAGTCCCATCATTGGTGTCAGTGGGAGGAATAGTGCCCCATCATTGGTGTCAGTGGGAGGAATAGTGCCCCATCATTGGTGTCAGTGGGAGGAATAGTGCCCCATCATTGGTGTCAGTGGGAGGAATAGTGTCCCAAGGGCAAGATAAAGGCAAGCAAAGGGCGGCATCTGACCCCTGGTCCACAGTTTGGGGGCCCCTGCTTTAAACCATAAATGAGATTTTTATATCTATAAACCAATGTACACTGTTTATAAAGATGACATCATGCAGCACATGTATTGCATTACAAAAACACAACTGCGATTTTTGCACGCCATCCAATCCGTGCAGCAGCCCCTCAGCCTCTCAATAAATTCAAGTTGCGGCTTCCATTAATGAGTATCAGACACACTCGTCTAGTTTCTCTTCATTAAGACGGATCCGTCCAATTACAGCTGGCGGTGTTACGCTTGGTGCAGATGATCGCACAATATCTTAGTAGATTAATCAGAATTAATTAGGAACTGAGCATGGAAGTGGTTTAGTCACTTGCAGAGTAATTAGAGAGCGATAGCCGCTCTGCTGCCGGGGAGAGGGTAAGGAAGCCGGGGGAAGCCGGGGGAATCTCAGTATGAACTTTAAAATATGAAGAGCTCAATCAAATGAGCTTCCAACCGGGATAAGGCCTCATACACCCGGGACGTTTTTACAGCGGCTGTTTTTGGCGTCAGACATTTTTTTCTGCAGCCAATAAACTCCCCGGCATGTTCTCAGTCCAGGACATCACACGGCTCTGTGGTATGCAGCCTGAGGAGCTTTTGGTGATTCACAGTATCTCACAAAAGTAAGTACACCCCTCACATTTTATTCTATCTTTTCATGTGACAACACTGAAGAAATGAGACTTTGCTACAATGTAAAGTAGTGAGTGTACAGCTTGTATAACAGTGTAAATTTGCTGTCCCCTCAAAATAACTCAACACACAGCCATTAATGTCTAAACCGCTGGCAACAAAAGTCAGTACACCCCTAAGTGACAATGTCCAAATTGGGCCCAAAGTGTCAATATTATGTGTGGCCGCCATTATTTTCCAGCACTGCCTTAACCCTCTTGGGCATGGAGTTCCCATGAGCTTCACAGGTTGTCACTGGAGTCCTCTTCCCCTCCCCCATGATGACATCACAGAGCTGGTGGATGTTAGAGACCTTGCGCTCCTCCACCTTCTGTTTGAGGATTCCCCACAGATGCTCAATAGGGTTTAGGTCTGGAGCCATGCTTGGCCAGTCCATCACCTTTACCCTCAGCTTCTTTAGCAAGGCAGTGGTCATCTTGGAGGTGTTTGGGGTCGTTATGTTGGAATACTGCCCTGCCCCCCAGTCTCTGAAGGGAGGGGATCATGCTCTGCTTCAGTATGTCACAGTACATGTTGGCATTCATGGTTCCCTCAATGATCTGTAGCTCCCCAGTGCCGGCAGCACTCATGCAGCCCCAGACCATGACACTCCCACCACCATGCTTGACTGTAGGAAGACACACTTGTCTTTGTACTCCTCACCTGGTTGCCCCCACACACGCCTGACACCATCTGACACCAAATAAGTTTATCTTGGTCTCATCAGAGCACAGGAGATGGTTCCAGTAATCCATGTCCTTAGTCTGCTTGTCTTCAGCAAACTGTTTGCGGGCTTTCTTGTCCATCATCTTTAGAAGAGGCTTCCTTCTGGGATGACAGCCATGCAGACCAATTTGATGCAGTGTGCGGCGTATGGTCTGAGCACTGACAGGCTGACCCCCCCCCCAACCTCTGCAGCAATGCTGGCAGCACTCATACGTCTATTTCCCAAAGACAACCTTTGGATATGACGCTGAGCACGTGCACTCAACTTCTTTGATCTACCATGGTGAGGCCTGTTCTGAGTGGAACCTGTCCTGTTACACCGCTGTATGGTCTTGGCCACCGTGCTGCAGCTCAGTTTCAGGGCCTTGGCAATCTTCTTATAGCCTAGGCCATCTTTATGTAGAGCAACAATTCTTTTTTTTCAGATCCTCAGAGAGTTCTTTGCCATGAGGTGCCATGTTGAACTTCCAGTGACCAGTATGAGAGAGTGAGAGCGATAACACCAAATTTAACACACCTGCTCCCCATTCACACCTGAGACCTTGTAACACTAACGAGTCACATGACACCGGGGAGGAAAAATGGCTAATTGGGCCCAATTTGGACATTTTCACTCAGGGGTGTACTCACTTTTGTTGCCAGCGGTTTAGACATTAATGGCTGTGTGTTGAGTTATTTTGAGGGGACAGTAAATTTACACTGTTATACAAGCTGTACACTCACTACTTTACATTGTAGCAAAGTCTCATTTCTTCAGTGTTGTCACATGAAAAGATAGAATAAAATATTTACAAAAATGTGAGGGGTGTCCTTCTTTTGTCAGATACTGTATTTCTAAAGGACTTTTACTTTACACATTTACATGTTTATTCACTCATTATTATTGTCTTTTGTGATAAATTAGGAGTTGTTCACAGTATTCATTCCTTAGTGTGGTGAAGTCACTTATAGGTGTCCAGCAGCTACTGAACACAGAGTTTGATATATAGTTATTTTGTTTGATCACTTAGAGTAGGAGTTACAATAAAAATAACAATAGATATTTATAGGTGGCGCTGATTGCACACATCTGATCTGCTGGTGTTGGTCCTCTGTGTTTTATCGAGTCCAAAGTCAGCTCCGCCCTCTAGCAGGAAATTCTAGAACTCTTCATCCTTCCCTCTGCTGACCAGCTTTATGGAGATGCTGATTTCATTTTCCGGTAGGACTTGGCACCGCCCACACTGCCAAATACCTGGTCACATGATATCACTGTGCTTGATCAGCCAGCAAACTGGCCTGACCTAAACCCCATAGAGAATCTGTGGGGGATTGTCAGGAGGAAGATGAGAGACACCAGACCCAACAATGCAGAGGAGTTGAAGGCCGCTATCAAAGCAACCTGGGCTTCCATAACACCTCAGCAGTGCCACAGGCTGATCGCCTCCATGCCACGCCGCATTGATGCAGTAATTTATGCAAAAGGAGCCCCGACCAAGTATTGAGTGCATCCTATACTGTACATGGACAGACTTCTCCCCCTATACTGTACATGGACAGACTTCTCCTCCTATACTGTACATGGACAGACTTCTCCCCCTATACTGTACATGGACAGACTTCTCCCCCTATACTGTACATGAACAGACTTCTCCTCCTATACTGTACATGGACAGACTTCTCATCCTATACTGTACATGGACAGACTTCTCCTCCTATACTGTACATGGACAGACTTCTCCTCCTATACTGTACATGGACAGACTTCTCCTATACTGTACATGGACAGACTTCTCCTATACTGTACATGGACAGACTTCTCCTCCTATACTGTACATGGACAGACTCCTCCCCCCTATACTGTACATGGACAGACTTCTCCCCCTATACTGTACATGGACAGACTTCTCCTCCTATACTGTACATGGACAGACTTCTATACTGTATATGGACAGACTTCTCCTATACTGTACATGGACAGACTTCTCCTCCTATACTGTACATGGACAGACTTCTCCCCCTATACTGTACATGGACAGACTTCTCCTCCTATACTGTACATGGACAGACTTCTATACTGTACATGGACAGACTTCTCCTCCTATACTGTACATGGACAGACTTCTCCCCCTATACTGTACATGGACAGACTTCTCCCCCTATACTGTACATGGACAGACTTCTCCTCCTATACTGTACATGGACAGACTTCTATACTGTACATGGACAGACTTCTCCTCCTATACTGTACATGGACAGACTTCTCATCCTATACTGTACATGGACAGACTTCTCCTCCTATACTGTACATGGACAGACTTCTCCTATACTGTACATGGACAGACTTCTCCTCCTATACTGTACATGGACAGACTTCTCCCCCTATACTGTACATGGACAGACTTCTCATCCTATACTGTACATGGACAGACTTCTCATCCTATACTGTACATGGACAGACTTCTCCTCCTATACTGTACATGGACAGACTTCTCCTCCTATACTGTACATGGACAGACTTCTCCCCCTATACTGTACATGGACAGACTTCTCCCCCTATACTGTACATGGACAGACTTCTCATCCTATACTGTACATGGACAGACTTCTCCTATACTGTACATGGACAGACTTCTCATCCTATACTGTACATGGACAGACTTCTCCTATACTGTACATGGACAGACTTCTCCTCCTATACTGTACATGGACAAACTTCTCCTATACTGTACATGGACAGACTTCTCCCCCTATACTGTACATGGACAGACTTCTCCTCCTATACTGTACATGGACAGACTTCTCCTCCTATACTGTACATGGACAGACTTCTCCTATACTGTACATGGACAGACTTCTCCTCCTATACTGTACATGGACAGACTTCTCCCCCTATACTGTACATGGACAGACTTCTCCCCCTATACTGTACATGGACAGACTTCTCCTCCTATACTGTACATGGACAGACTTCTCCTCCTATACTGTACATGGACAGACTTCTCCCCCTATACTGTACATGGACAGACTTCTCCCCCTATACTGTACATGGACAGACTTCTCCTATACTGTACATGGACAGACTTCTCCCCCTATACTGTACATGGACAGACTTCTCCTATACTGTACATGGACAGACTTCTCCCCCTATACTGTACATGGACAGACTTCTCCTCCTATACTGTACATGGACAGACTTCTCCTCCTATACTGTACATGGACAGACTTCTCCCCCTATACTGTACATGGACAGACTCCTCATCCTATACTGTACATGGACAGACTTCTCCTATACTGTACATGGACAGACTTCTCATCCTATACTGTACATGGACAGACTTCTCCTCCTATACTGTACATGGACAGACTTCTCCTCCTATACTGTACATGGACAGACTTCTCCTCCTATACTGTACATGGACAGACTTCTCCTATACTGTACATGGACAGACTTCTCCCCCTATACTGTACATGGACAGACTTCTCCTCCTATACTGTACATGGACAGACTTCTATACTGTACATGGACAGACTTCTATACTGTACATGGACAGACTTCTCCTCCTATACTGTACATGGACAGACTTCTCCCCCTATACTGTACATGGACAGACTTCTCCTATACTGTACATGGACAGACTTCCCATCCTACACTGTACATGGACAGACTTCTCCTCCTACACTGTACATGGACAGACTTCTCCTCCTATACTGTACATGGACAGACTTCTCCTATACTGTACATGGACAGACTTCTCCCCCTATACTGTACATGGACAGACTTCTCCCCCTATACTGTACATGGACAGACTTCTCATCCTATACTGTACATGGACAGACTTCTCCTCCTATACTGTACATGGACAGACTTCTCCTCCTATACTGTACATGGACAGACTTCTCATCCTATACTGTATATGGACAGACTTCTCCCCCTATACTGTACATGGACAGACTTCTCCTCCTATACTGTACATGGACAGACTTCTCCTCCTATACTGTACATGGACAGACTTCTCCCCCTATACTGTACATGGACAGACTTCTCATCCTATACTGTACATGGACAGACTTCTCCTCCTATACTGTACATGGACAGACTTCTCCTCCTATACTGTACATGGACAGACTTCTCCTCCTATACTGTACATGGACAGACTTCTCCTCCTATACTGTACATGGACAGACTTCTCCTCCTATACTGTACATGGACAGACTTCTCCCCCTATACTGTATATGGACAGACTTCTCCCCCTATACTGTACATGGACAGACTTCTCCTCCTATACTGTACATGGACAGACTTCTCCTCCTATACTGTACATGGACAGACTTCTCCTCCTATACTGTACATGGACAGACTTCTCATCCTATACTGTACATGGACAGACTTCTCCCCCTATACTGTACATGGACAGACTTCTCATCCTATACTGTACATGGACAGACTTCTCCTCCTATACTGTACATGGACAGACTTCTCCTCCTATACTGTACATGGACAGACTTCTCCTCCTATACTGTACATGGACAGACTTCTCATCCTATACTGTATATGGACAGACTTCTCCCCCTATACTGTACATGGACAGACTTCTCCTCCTATACTGTACATGGACAGACTTCTCCTCCTATACTGTACATGGACAGACTTCTCCTCCTATACTGTACATGGACAGACTTCTCCTCCTATACTGTACATGGACAGACTTCTCCCCCTATACTGTACATGGACAGACTTCTCCCCCTATACTGTACATGGACAGACTTCTCATCCTATACTGTACATGGACAGACTTCTCCCCCTATACTGTACATGGACAGACTTCTCATCCTATACTGTACATGGACAGACTTCTCCTCCTATACTGTATATGGACAGACTTCTCCCCCTATACTGTACATGGACAGACTCCTCCCCCTATACTGTACATGGACAGACTTCTCATCCTATACTGTACATGGACAGACTTCTCCCCCTATACTGTACATGGACAGACTTTTCACTAAGACAACATTTCTGAATTATAAAACCTTTTTTTTATTGGTCTTATGTAATATTCTAATTTTCTGAGATAATGAATTTTGGGGTGTCACTCGCTGGAAGCCAAAATCATCAAAATGAAAAGAAAGAAATGTGTGAAATCTCTCACTCTGTCTATATAAAATATAGGAGGTCACCATTTTTGAATTGAATTACTGAAATAAATTCACTTTTTGATTATATTCGAATTTTCTGAGATTCTCCTTTGTATTTCTTTTGGATTTTGATACATTTGAAGGTGGAAGTGAAGCACAGAAGGCAGAGATGAATAAAAAGATACAAATAAAAATGTTACCGATATAGCTGGAAATCCTCTTCAGTAATCGTCTCTTTCAGTTTCTCTCCATAGTACCTGTAAAAGTAACATATATATTATTTTTGTGTTTTTTTTTTTATCAGATATACATAGATAATTAAAATTTAAGATATTTGCAGCGTGTGTAAAGGTTATTTATTTATTTATTTTTAAATAACAAACATGTTATATTTACCTGCTCTGTGCTATGATATTGCACAGAGCGGCTTGAATCTCCTCTTTTGGGGTCCCCTGCCAGCCTTCCATGCCCCTCCTCCTCTCTGTGCGCCACTGTAGGAAGTCCCTTCCTATGGGGAGTGCACCGGTAGGTTCGATCCCAAGGCAGGCTGTGTGTGTCTACTGACACACATAGCGCAGCTAAGCACCGCCCCCTGCTCACAGGAATTGATTTAGAGCAGCAGAAGCCATTGCTTTGCTTCGTTAACAGACAAGAGGAGACAGCCGCTACAAACTGGCAAAGCGCTGGATCGAGATCAGACTCAGGTAGGTATAAGGGTGGTGAGGTGGCAATACGGTTGCTGAGACATTGTTTACCTTAGACGCTTGCTGACCGCGTCACGTAGGAGTACAGCAGCAGAGCGGCTCTTCTGCGCTGGATCCTTACCTAATATGTGAACCAGCACTTCCATGTAGGGGGCACGCGTTCCGCCGGTGCCGCAGCTCTGTTGTAATTAAACAGCACAAGCCGATCAGCGGGTGCCGGCCAATGGATGTCTGCCTACATCATTATCTAAACCATTGTGTGATGTTTTGGGTATATATTTGGGTGGTCACTGACATACTTTTCAAGTATAGAAAAAGTTTGTATTCTTGTTCAATAAATGTTCCAGATCTTATACGAGCTAAGTCTTGGCTAGTTTTGTATGGGGACGGTTGTAATATCTGATATCTATGTTCGAGACTGGGAGGAAGCTGTATACTGACGGAAGAACACAAGCACATTGTGGGTCGGTTCTGTTACAGTCTAGTGCCAGCCCTCCTTCGTAACGCTAAACTGGTGACCTATAAGGGGCTTTTAAAGCAACACCTATAGAACATATAAGGTACTGACATGTTTAAGGTTTGACATGTCGGGTATTTATTTCCTCGGTGCAACCTCAGCTTTTATATTTTGTGCCCTCTAAAATTAACTTTTAATGTGTTTTCTTTTACTGAAATTTTGGGGTAATATGTGTGACAAAAAATAAAAATGGAACTACCACCATTTTATTCTCCAGGGTGTCCACTTTCAGAAAATATATCATGTTTGGGGATTTCACGCAATCGTCAGGCCTAAAATGACTTTTTAAACCGCGTGGAAAAACGGCTCTGGCTGTGAAAGGGTTAAAGGATACGTTCACCTTCGGGGACATCTTTAATCCATAAGATTTGTTAGTTACAAAAAAATTTGGCTTCTAACTTTTTTAGCTCCTAGATTCAAAGGAAATTTGTCAAGCCCTGGACTCAACTATCGTGATCCTGCCAGAAATCCAGTGAGCATTCCAAGCAGTCTCTGTTGCACTTAAATCCCAAGCAGTCTTGTAGGCGCTGACCATCCCTATGGACTACACAACAACTATAATCCTTCCACTTTATAAAACTCTGGTGCGACTACATCTGGAATATTCTGTCCAGTTCTGGTCGCCAGTCCTCAGGAGGGATGTGTTGGAGCTGGAGAGAGTCCAGAGAAGGGCAACTAAACTGATTAGGGGATTGGAGGACCTTAATTATGAAGAGCGTCTGCAATCGCTTGATTTATTCTCCCTGGAGAAGAGACGCCTGAGAGGGGACATGATAGCGATTTATAAATATCTCAATGGGGAATCTCAGCATAGAAAAAAAGCTATTCAGTCGAAGGATTGCATGAGGACTCGAGGGCATACAATGCGATTAGAGGAGAAGATATTTAACCTCAGGCAACGTGGGGGGGGTTCTTTACTGTTAGGGCTACAAGATTGTGGAATTCTCTACCACAAGAGGTGGTTTCTGCGGGAAGTATGGTGGCTTTCAAAAGACTCTTAGATGTACATCTCAAGGATCAGAACATTCTGGGGTATGAGAGATGATTACGGCCACACACACCTACACAGGGGGAACTCCGCCCACACACACCTACACAGGGGGAACTCCGCCCACACACACCTACACAGGGGGAACTCCGCCCACACACACACCTACACAGGGGGAACTGGATGGACTATTGTCTTTATTCAACCTCACCTACTATGTAACGTGTTACCCAGATGAAGAGGGGTGGCTGTGCTCTGTTTTAGGGGTTCACACACACCTCCTGTTGTAGGGTGACAACGCTGCTCCCCAATGTATACACTTCAGTGAGTGAATGTTGTCACCTTGGGTAAGTGTGTTACTGGCAGGATAACCAGGTGAAAATAAATAGCCTAAAAAGAAAACGTATGCAGCCACCACATCTAGGAAACGATAAGCTGCATCATTTTTCCTGCGTTTGACACATTTCAAGTATGAAATAGCTGAACACCAATGAAGCTCGGACATTAAAATTCTGATACCCGGCCAGGATTTACCGCTGCCAGGGAGGAGAACAGGCCAGGCCGATGTGTTGTTATCTGGAATCACTAATGAGAAAATGACGGATCTTGTAGGCCTTCTGAACCTTTCCTTGCCCTTACAGAACAATTTATCTTCTCTACCCCAGCAAAATGTATTCATACAAGGTATTATCGGGCATAATTGGTAATAAATCACTCGAGTGCATTACAGTGTAACACAAAGTTATTGCTCTACAACTGTGGCCGAGGCAGAGGAAGTGTGAAGGAAGAGAAAGGGAGCAGAGGTCTGGAGGTAGAGGAGCAGAGATCTGCAGGTAGAGGAGCGGAGGTCTGGAGGTAGAGGAGCAGAGATCTGCAGGTAGAGGAGCAGAGGTCTGGAGGTAGAGGAGCAGAGATCTGCAGGTAGAGGAGCGGAGGTCTGGAGGTAGAGGAAGTGTGCCAAGGAGCAGAGGTCTGGAAGTAGAAGAGCAGGGGTTTGGAGGTAGAGGAGTGGAGGTCTGGAGGTAGAGAAGTGGAGGTACGGAGGTAGAGAAGCGGAGGTACGGAGGTAGAGAAGCGGGCATAGAGGAGCAGCGTTCTGGAGGTAGAGGAGCAGAGGTCTAGAAGTAGAGGAGAGGAGGTCTGGATGTAGAGGAGCAGGGGTCTGGAGGTAGAGGAGCAGGGGTCTGGAGGTAGAGGAACGGAGGTCTAGAGGTAGAGGAGCGGAGGTCTAGAGGTAGAGGAAGTGTGCCAAGGAGCAGAGGTCTGGAAGTAGAGGAGCGGGGGTTTGGAGGTAGAGGAGTGGAGGTCTGGAGGTAGAGGAGTGGAGGTCTGGAGGTAGAGGAGAGGAGGTCTGGAGGTAGAGGAGCAGAGGTCTGGAGGTAGAGGAGGTCTGGAGGTAGAGCAGCGGAGGTCTGGAGGTAGAGGAGGTCTGGATGTAGAGGAGCAGGGGTCTGGAGGTAGAGGAGCAGGGGTCTGGAGGTAGAGGAACGGAGGTCTAGAGGTAGAGGAGCGGAGGTCTAGAGGTAGAGGAAGTGTGCCAAGGAGCAGAGGTCTGGAAGTAGAGGAGCGGGGGTTTGGAGGTAGAGGAGTGGAGGTCTGGAGGTAGAGGAGCGGGGGTCCAGGGGTAGAGAAGCGGAGGTTCGGAGGTAGAGAAGCGGGCATAGAGGAGCAGCGTTCTGGAGGTAGAGGAGCAGAGGTCTAGAAGTAGAGGAGAGGAGGTCTGGAGGTAGATGAGCGGGGGTCTGGAGGTAGAGGAGCGGGGGGTCTGGAGTTAGAGGAACGGAGGTCACGAAGTAGAGAAGGTCTGGAGGTAGAGGAGCAGGGGTCTGGAGGTAGAGGAACAGAGGTCTGGAGGTAGAGGAGCGGGGGTCTGGAGGTAGAGGAGCAGAGGTCTGGAGGTAGAGGAGGTCTGGAGGTAGAGCAGCGGAGGTCTGGAGGTAGAGGAGGTCTGGAGGTAGAGGAGCGGGGGTCCGGAGGTAGAGGAGGTCTGGAGGTAGAGGAGCAGAGGTCTGGAGGTAGAGGAGGTCTGGAGGTAGAGCAGCGGAGGTCTGGAGGTAGAGGAGGTCTGGAGGTAGAGGAGCGGGGGTCCGGAGGTAGAGGAGGTCTGGAGGTAGAGGAGCAGAGGTCTGGAGGTAGAGGAGCGGAGGTCTGGAGGTAGAGGAGGTCTGGAGGTAGAGGAGCGGGGGTCCGGAGGTAGAGGAGGTCTGGAGGTAGAGGAGCAGAGGTCTGGAGGTAGAGGAGCGGCAGTCTGGAGGTAGAGGAGCGGCAGTCTGGAGGTAAAAGAGCTGAGGTCCGGAGGTAGAGGAGTGGAGATCCGGAAGTAGAAGAGCTGTGCCTAATGATCCCTAAAAATGGGACTGAAAATACAGGGGGAGGAAATAAAAAGAGTACTAAGAGTCTCTGGATAGAAGGCCGCCGTCCATGTAGGATTGGGCCACCAATATTTCTTATAAAAGATTGCTGCACACGTCAGAGAGGGTCAGAGACCATAGAACAGGAAAAGTGGAAGAAGAGTTACAGACAGTAAAAAGCATAAGACCCGGTTCACACTTCTGCGAGTGCCGGGTTCGCATGTAATGTCGGAGCGCACTGCTCCGACATTACATGCGATCAGCTGTGCGGTGCGAGTTTAGCCATACAGTTTGTATGGCTAAATTCGCATCGCACCCGGTGCAAACACGCACAGGAGGCATTTTTGCAGCCGCATCAGGATCGGATCGCACAGCGGTTCACACTTGTGCGATCCCATCCTGTGCGAACTGCACGATCGCACTGCGATATGCGATCAAACTGGGGGTGTCGTTAAGATTACATTGACACCCCCAGCGTATCGCATATGGCAGTGTGAACTGCCGGGGGTGCGTGTGCGATGCGGGAACAGGCTGGGAATTCACAGCGTTCCCGCATCGCATAAATGTGAACCGAGCCTAAGAGGAGAAAGTTAAAAATGAGAGAAAGTGAAAGCAGAGAAGATAGAAAGAAGAAATGAAAACAAACAAAAAGGGGAGAAAGAGAGAGAATAAGAACAAATAAACTTAAAAGTAAGAAAATTGAAAAGAGTGAAAAGAGGGAGAGAGACAGAAAAGAGAAAGTAAATATGGAGAAAGGTGAAAGGAATAAAATAAAATGAAAAGAGGAAGTGAAAGGAGAATAAAGAGAACAGAGAGGAAAGTGAAAAGGAGAGGAAAGTGAAAGAAGTGAACGTAAAAAGACAGAAGAGAGAAAGTGAAAGGAGAAATAACGCAAAATGTAAAAGGAGAGAGACAGAAAGTAAAAAGTAAAAGCAGAGAAAAGTGAAAGAGACAAAGTAAAATGTGAAAGCAGAGACAGACGAGAAGGAAGAGAGATTTAAAAAAAAAAAACTAAAAAACTAAAAGGTGAAAAAAAGGGAAAAGTGAAAGGGAACATAAAAAGGAATGGAAAGTAAATAGGGAGAAGGGATGAAATACAGAAACAGAAAAAAACCAGAGTGAAAGTTGAAAGTAGAATGATACAAGGTCGGGCCGCAGGACACACAGGACACGCAGGACACACGGGACACACAGGACACACGGGACACACAGGACACGCAGGACACGCAGGACACGCAGGACACACAGGACACGCAGGACAAACAGGACAAACAGGACAAACGGGACACACGGGACACACGGGACACACAGGACACGCAGGACACGCAGGACACGCAGGACACACAGGACAAACGGGACACACGGGACACACGGGACACGCAGGACACGCAGGACACGCAGGACACACAGGACACGCAGGACACGCAGGACACACAGGACAAACGGGACACACGGGACACACGGGACACACAGGACACGCAGGACACGCAGGACACACAGGACAAACGGGACACACGGGACACACGGGACACACAGGACACGCAGGACACGCAGGACACACAGGACACGCAGGACACGCAGGACACACAGGACACACGGGACACGCAGGACACGCAGGACACACGGGACACGCAGGACACGCAGGACACGCAGGACACGCAGGACACGCAGGACACACAGGACACGCAGGACACACGGGACACGCAGGACACACGGGACACACTTGTGAAGGTTTAGGATACAAAGATTGGGAGTTGTCCTCACCGATACATATTTATGAAATTCCTCCCCATTGACAGAGCTCCGGAGTGCAGGTCCAAGATTGATGCCTGGAAAATGACAGAGGAAATGTTAGAAGACTAGCATAGGAAATAAGCTCAGCTCCATCTAGTGGCCATAATGTAGTATTTTCTGCATTCACACATTCGATCTGCAGAGAATATAGACTGAGCATATTCGATTTTTCATCTAATTTTCACAGAACAAATTTACATGCAATTTCAGTGAATGATTAGCTAGGCTAATTTTGTTTTTATCAATACACCCCTAAGGTCCTTTGCACGCTGTGGCGTTCAGTTGCAGTGCTGTAGCTGGACGGGGCTGAATGCTAATGGCGTTTGGGGCCCTATCCATTCAGTGGTGATGTTCCAGGTCTTCTGTGTTCCTCAACGGAGACCCTGAACACACAGGACCCTAAACAACGATAGGGCACAGCCTTCATCCTCATCCATCCGCAGCCATCCATAGCCTTTGACAGGCGGCCTGCAGCAGTCCTGTACACTGCACCTGTCCCTCCATGGTGTGCGAGGGAGGTACTGCCCCAGGGTGCAAGGGGCCTTAAAGTGTAACTCCACTTTTGTTGAGAAAAAAAACATTCCCCTCTGGGTGATCTCTGTACATTGCAGGGATTATAACAAACTTTGTTACAGATTCCTATCTTTTCCTATTCTGAAGAAATCATTGTTTGTTCCTCTGTGCTGAGTGGGTCTAATGGGAGGGGTTTCATAATTATCTATCAGCTGTGGCAGCTGCAGGGCTCTAATGAGGAAATCTGCTGGGCCTGCTTCCCTTTAGACGTGTTCCTATTGGGATTATCTCCCCAAAAATGACTTTTGTGTTGCAGGGGATGCCAAAAATCTGACTTGTATCTTAGTGCAGACTTCTGGGAAAATTGGTGAGCCAATCAAACAAGCAGGAAATGATGTTTCTGGGGGTGTGGTCAGTATACATTCTGTGTACAGAACAGCTCCAGGCGGCCATATTGTATTTTCAGAAAATTACAGCAGCTGCAGATTGAAAAGGAAAGGGAATTTTTAATAACATTCAATTACAATATGATTTGTGTCACCATTGTATACGCTATATTGTTTTTTCTTTATTTGCTAGTTTTTTCCCCATGAAAGTGGAGTTACCCTTTAATGTCTTTCTATGGCATAGTAACAGTTCCCTTCACTGGAGACCCTGAATTCAATCATTTGGAGGAGGGTGCACATATTTCTGGCCATGTATACGGTAGGTAGATGTAATGACATCGGCCCACCAACCTTTGGCCCTATAGGGCGTTTTTATTGCAATGAAAAGGATTGTGTAAGAGTCAATGTTTCTTCAGGGAAAGCGGAGTTCTCCTTTAGTAATCCCAGTTTCGGCAGAGCGTGTCATGTGACCTTCACATTTCTACTCCTAAAAGGTTTAATTTAAACCACAAATCTGCCATTTCCATTGCAAGGTCTTCTGAAAATAATTGGCGCTCGTTAAACGCGCCTTCGCAATCCGTCTCCGATGGGAAAGTCATTTGGAATATTTCATCGGCCGCTGGCGTTGTCATTTCCAATTAAGCTGAATATAATTTTGCAGCCCAGGTCTCTAATTGAAACAAAACAGCAATTGCGATCTCACCGTGGCGAATGGAAAACGCCGGCGGAGAGGACTGGCAGGGAGACGCCGCGCACTTGACGGCAAAATCCGAAATGGAAAAAAGTCCAAATTTGCCCGGTGCTCGGCGTGACAACATTTCCATTGACTAATCGGAGGACGGAACTGGAAAATTAAAGTAGGAGATTTCACAGCTGCTGAAATCCTTTTCTGTACGGTAGCGAGACGGTGCTTCTCCGAAACCTCAACTGGAGGGGGATGGGGGGAATGGGGGGTGATGGGGGGGGGGCTGGAGAGTGCAGGGAGCCAATACTAAATTGAGACGCTGACATGTAGATGAATGACCTTGAATATAATTAGGTAATAAAAATACGGGAATTATTTGGGATTCATGATAACATTTGTGCAAGCGAAAATTCGTTTTTAAAAGCAATCTGTCATAACGTTAAAACGCGTACATTGTTTATTTTAGGGTCATTACCCCCCATTTCCAGATTATTTATTTGGTATCTTACCAGTCTTCTACATACACATTATATTACCAAAAGTTTTGGGACGCCTGCCTTTACACACTATATTACCAAAAGTATTGGGACGCCTGCCTTTACACACTATATTACCAAAAGTATTGGGACGCCTGCCTTTACACACTATATTACCAAAAGTATTGGGACGCCTGCCTTTACACACTATATTACCAAAAGTATTGGGACGCCTGCCTTTACACACTATATTACCAAAAGTATTGGGACGCCTGCCTTTACACACTATATTACCAAAAGTATTGGGACGCCGGCCTTTACACACACATGTAAAGGAGGACTTCATTCAGTCTCCTTTCTCTGTTTAAAGGTTGAACATCAGAGGTTTGTTTAGACCCCCCGAAATCTCACCAAAGCCCCCCAATGCGGCTCCTAAAAAATAGTAAAAAACTAAATAAAAAACGACTGACACCAGCGGCAGAACTAGCAGGGTGGGACTTGTGACTGGGCCCCCAGTGTTCAGCCACCATAGGGGGGGGGGCCCTTTCTGGTTTCTTGCAGCCGGGCCCTAAAACTGATGCCTCTGGAACTCCTAATAAAGTTTTATTGAAGATATCACACAAGGACCGGCCGCTTGCTCTTCCTTTTCCTAGCTGTGAAAATTTTTTTCCTTTTTCCTGCAGCAGACTGATGACATCATCTTAGCCTAGACAAAGTCACTGGACCGGAGCACAAGATAAAGATGATAAAAAACGGAGATTGTAAGAAAACCCAAAACTCTTTTATATTGCGACATATTTGGAATTTATTCATGAAGACTTGTAAAATGAATGATAGGTCCACTTTAACATGTTACGAGCCTCGGGTGATCTCGAATGGCTTTTCTTATGGTATGAAGGAAATTCATATGTGAGTTATGGGGCTTTTCATATTCAATTCAAACGATTACTTTGGGCCTAATGGTCCATAAAGAGCTCCGCATAAAACTCACAGTTAGATTTGACTTCCAGGAAATTGAAGACTTCTTTACCTCTCCGGACCTAAATCCTCTAAGCAGCCACTGTGACGCCCAATAAAACGTCTCCCGCACTTCAATCGCTGCTTTATTCCGTGGAAGAGGAAACCATCGTCCTCTGTAATAGAGAGCTCAGCGCTCTCCCTGCGTGAATGTTTTCCCAACCGGTGAATAAATGTCCTTTCAATGTCAGTCCTTCCTGTTTTCCCCGGCGGCTGCTTGCCATCCGAAGAGCGGAGCCTGAGCAAATGTTATGATTGGCTGACAATGCACAGCGTGAGGGAATGACAGCTCCGGGGCCACAGCTTGAGGGAATGACAGCTCTGGGGCCACAGCATGAGATGCTCAGGTAGTGGGAATGATGACAGCTCCGGGGCCACAGCATGAGATGCTCAGGTAGTGGTAATGATGACAGCTCCGGGGCCACAGCATGAGATGCTCAGGTAGTGGGAATGATGACAGCTCCGGGCCACAGCGTGAGATGCTCAGGTAGTGGGAATGATGACCCCTACGGGGCCACAGCGTGAGGGAATGATGACAGCTCCGGGCCACAGCGTGAGATGCTCAGGTAGTGGGAATGATGACCCCTACGGGGCCACAGCGTGAGGGAATGATGACAGCTCTGGGACCACAGCGTGAGATGCTCAGGTAGTGGGAATGATGACAGCTCCAGGGCCACAGCGTTAGACGCCCAGGTAGTGGTAATGATGACAGCTCCGGGGCCACAGCATGAGATGCTCAGGTAGTGGGAATGATGACAGCTCCAGGGCCACAGCGTTAGACGCCCAGGTAGTGGGAATGATGACAGCTCCAGGGCCACAGCATGAGATGCTCAGGTAGTGGGAATGATGACAGCTACGGGGCCACAGCGTGAGGGAATGATGACAGCTCTGGGGCCACAGCGTGAGATGCTCAGGTAGTGGGAATGATGACAGCTCCGGGGCCACAGTGTGAGATGCTCCGGTAGTGGGAATGATGACAGCTCCGGGGCCACAGCATGAGACGCCCAGGTAGTGGGAATGATGACAGCTCCGGGGGCCACAGCATGAGACGCTCAGGTAGTGGGAATGATGACAGCTCCGGGGCCACAGTGTGAGATGCTCAGGTAGTGGGAATGATGACAGCTACGGGGCCACAGCGTGAGGGAATGATGACAGCTCTGGGGCCACAGTGTGAGACACTCAGGTAGTGGGAATGATGACAGCTCCGGGGCCACAGTGTGAGATGCTCAGGTAGTGGGAATGATGACAGCTCCGGGGCCACAGTGTGAGACACTCAGGTAGTGGGAATGATGACAGCTCCGGGGCCACAGCATGAGACGCTCAGGTAGTGGGAATGATGACAGCTACGGGGCCACAGTGTGAGATGCTCAGGTAGTGGGAATGATGACAGCTCCGGGGCCACAGTGTGAGATGCTCAGGTAGTGGGAATGAAAAGCCAAAGAAGTGATAAAGAAGTCCATGGCGTTAGGGACCGGTCTTGTATGCATTCAGAATGCGCTCTCAGGTGAGAAACAAAGTTTGCTGCACTACAGGTGTCCTTCAACTCTATATGGCACATACTTTTTTTTTTGTTGGCACATAATGGTGGTTCATTCTTATACCCTTCAACACATGGACTTCTTTTTCACAAGCAGGGAACTTCGTCACTTCCCTCGCTATTCTTTTCACTTGATTCATATCTACATATATTTGTGCAACCTTTGGGCATTGCCCTTTTCTCAACGGTCTCCAGATGTTTGTGCTGCTATATACTTATATACAACTATATTCCTTTCTGTTATCATTACAGTGATACAGTATATACCGCAATATTTTGATATACATATATACATTTTATTTCAGCCAGCTTCATAGAAACCAATTAATGACCACCCCATCTTCACCCCATCTTCTCGCCTGGCCCCCATTTGGCTGCTGCATATCCTGGCCCCTTCAGCTCCCGGGTCAGACTTTGGTGCCTCCACCTCATGGCAGCGTCACACCCGTCAGTCTGGCCTAACCATATGTAAGTGTGAACCCCCACATGGGTTATATATTTAATTGAGTATTCGCATTTACTGTGCAGGGAATCGCCGGCTAAAAAAAAATATCTGAATGATGCCGGCAGCTGCACCCGTCACCCCGATATCCCCGCTTAAAGCCCAGAACATCATATGGCGTCCGGCGGTAAGGAAGTGGTTAATAAGCGTGGCAAGGAGACCCCCGAAGTATTGATTTGAACCAATCTCAATGATCAATCTGTAATTCCTCCAACTAGAGGCAGAGATTAGGAAAAATAACTTCTGGGACAAATCCGTGCCGCTCACACATTTCACATCTAAAAGGATTAGCGGCTTCCAGACGAGCGGCTCAGGAATCATCGGATTCTTCTGATGCTCCACACTCACCCCTCCGTCAGATCCTCCGAGAGAGAAGCCGGCTTCAGCGATCCTGGAAGAATAACAGAGACAGAAATCAGATCTCAGAGGGTGAAATGGGAAACAGACAGCGGCTGGACAGAGCTGGGATTCAGCAGCTAACGTGCCAAGCGGTTTGTGTATAGAAGGAGTGGAGGATCAAACACGCTCTGCGGTTTTAGCAGGAGCTACAAGACACCCGGCTGGGTGGTGGGAGGCTGGAGAGCAGAATGGAGAATTGTGAGGGGTTTGTAGGATTTTGGGGTGGATGGGACAGACTGGGCTCCCTCCGCTCTCACAACAAACTTTCTAAAATTCAGAAAGTGGCCAAAGAACCGCTAGAAGAATCTTTTATATTAACTCAAAAAGTTAAAGGTCTCAATTACAGAAAGTAGCTCAGAGGACCATTAAAGAAGAACTCCAGGTATGGATATTTTTTACAGGTAAAGTGCCTTGAAAAAGTATTCACACCCCTTGAAATTTCCCACATTTTGTCATGTTACACCCAGAAATGTAAATGTATTTTATTGGGATTTTATGTGATAGACCGACACAAAGTGGCCATAATTGTGAAGTGGAAGGAAAATGATAAATGATACAAATAAATCTGTGAAAAGTGTGGCTGCATTTGTATTCACCCCCCGGAGTCAATACTTTGTAGAAGCGCCTTTCCCTGCAATTACAGCTGCAAGTCTTTTTGGGGATGTCTCTACCAGCTTTGCACATCTAGAGAGGACATTTCTGCCCATTCTTCTTTGCAGAATATCTCATCTCTGTCAGATTGGATGGAGAGCGTCTGTGAACAGCAATTTTCAAGTCTTGCCACAGATTCTCAATGTGATTTAGGTCTGGACTGTGACTGGGCCATTCTAACACATGAAACCATTCCATTGTAGCTCTGGCTGGATGTTTCGGGTCGTTGTCCTGCTGGAAGGAGAACCTCCGCCCCAGTCTCAAGTCTTTTCTTCTAAGATTGCCCTGTATTTGGCTCCATCCATCTTCCCATCAACTCTGACCAGCTTCCCTGTCTCTGCTGAAGAAAAGCATCCCCACACCTTGATGCTGCCACCACCATGTTTCACAGTGGGGATGGTGTGTTCAGGGTGATGTGCAGTGTTAGTTTTCCCCCACACATAGACCAGAAAGTTGAGTTTTGGTCTCATCTGAGCAGAGCTCCTCCCCCCACATGTTTGCTCCTCCCCCACATGGCTTCTCCCAAACTGCAAACAGGACTTCTTATGGCTTTCTTCCACCAATGGCTTTCTTCTTCTCACTCTTCCATAAAGGGCAGATTTGTGGAGCGCACGACTAATAGTTGTCCTGTGGACAGATTCTCCCACCTAAGCTGTGGATCTCTGCAGCTCCTCCAGAGTTCCCATGGGCCTCTTGGCTGCTTCTCTGATAAATGTTCTCCACACCTGGCCAATGCCTTTCGAAGCTGGAAATCAACGTTTAGACACAGCTACTTCACTGCTACTACAGTAGCTTCCAGGTCCAATGCCAAGAGGCTGCCCTGCTGCATTGTGAACACAGGAGGTTGCAGAAAAGAAATTTGCACGATTCCCCCATCAACGCAGTCAATGCTGTCTCGGCTAAGATCGAGTGTAGTATCTGTTCTTACCAGTTTTTGGGAGGGAGAATGCCAGTGCTTCCTGTTGGGTGGGGGGTGCTGGTGAGTATTCCTTCTCATGTAATTGGTAAGGAATAGTGATGGCGGTGGGAGGGCCTCTTTCCTCTTAGGTGGAATCTGGACTTGTGCACATGGCTCGTCCCCAGTTGCAGACAAGGCTCTCCCTAAGTTGTCTAAGTTCTGGCGCCTCCTCCTGGTGGGGATGAGGCTGCATTTGTCTGGCTGAGGGCTGGGCTGTGAAAGAAGCCCATGGTGTATGTGCCCCTGGGGTGGCAGTCCAGGGGTTCTGTAACATTCACAGTGTTTAGGGTTCATTATGAGTTTATTGGCACCAAGGCCACTGCACCATCACGCTTTTTTCTCACATGTCTCTAGGGTCGGGCCTTTTGGCTAGGACCAGAGGAATTTTTTATTCCTGGCCGAAGGGCCTGCCATGGATTTTCACTTTGGTACTTTGCACTTCTCCACTTTCTTCTTCCTTTCTTTTTATGTGTTTTTGTCACTGCATTGTGCACTTACTATCGATTAGTAGGGTGTGGGTCCTCGGGCCTGCCATGAAAGTTTTAGGAGGGGGGGTATGTAGCCTTTTGGTCTGGTCCTCCCTGTCTTAAGGGGTCTCCCTTTGGGGGAACCCCACATAGTACTTGGGGTTGGTCTGTTTTGGAAGATCTCCCATAGAACAGGGTCCACCTGGTTTCGGCCAGTGAGTACCCCAGTCCCTGTCAGGAGCCTTGTGCTCCGGGGGATTAGGGCAAGGGTCCTTCCTCTTCGGAGGACCATGTAAACTTTTTCATGCTCACTTTTTGTGTGTGCACTTTTTTTTTGCATCGGGTGTTAAATTTTCAAATGTGTGTTTCATGACACCCCGGGACTTAAAGCGGAGTTCCGGCCTCAAATACATTTTTTAACGAAAAATACCCCTATAATACTAATTCATCGCCCTTTACAGAACCGCTATTCTCATACTTACAAGTTGTACAGTATTGGATTTTAGTCAAAATCTTACTTTTAAAAACACTGTCTGAGCGCAGCCATCTTGGATGTGGGCATCTGAAGCTGCAGTGTAATCTGCTGTGTCCTTCTACCTAATTCCAGTTCATTCTGGCTACCCAGAATGCAAAGGGCAATCTTGTGCATGCGCTGTACTATGCGATCGGCATAGTACGGGTTTCCATAGGAGGCGTGGCCGGCCGCCCACATCGCTGCCCATTGCCTCCTGGGAGTGATGACAAACAGCTCCCAGGACGCAATGCAAAGGCGGAAGTGACGTCCGCGGACGCGGCCGCAGAGGAGGGAGAAGGAGGAAGTACAATCAAAAATGCCCTGAAAATAGGGTAAGGGACCCTCGAAAAAAATTAAAACTGCCCAATTGTTCATGAGCTTAGGGAGCACTCCAGGAATCAGTAAAGTTAAAAAATAGGCCAGAACTTCGCTTTAAGAAAAAAAGTGCTGACGGGGATCCCTCTTTCCGAGCAATTGTCTGCTCCCGGCGGAAGCCAGTGAATATCGCTTGTGGTTATCGCAGGGTCTATAACGGGTCTATCGATAATGGAAAGAGAATCCGGCAGGCCGGCTGTGAGCAAGTTGATTCATCCTGCCCATACACAGTTCGAATCTCAGCTGGTTCAGCAAAAACTGTGCGAGATTTGAACCGCGTATGGCCGGCCTTACAGTGGATCTTTTATTTTATGGCGAATATACATAAATTACCGTCTTTTATATCTGGATGGAATTCCGCACTCAGAGCTTAGTTCTTGTGTTTGAAAATGTTCGGCTATTTCCATTGCGAGGATTACTCCCGGTACAAGATCGCCCCCTCTGTCTGAATGCGGCACCTCCCCCAATCTTTCATACAAATGATGTTAGTTTAGGTATCTCACCGTTTAGATGAGCAGCCTTGCCTGACGTGTCGAGCATTCAAAGCGGATTAACCAGAAAGCATTGTCACGGATGACAAGACCTGCCTGCCGGATGAATCCTTAAACTGTATTTGGTTTGAATTGATATTTATTTCACAAGCTGCACTCGGCTCTGTCCCTCCGTGTCAGGATGGGGGTCATTCGGCCCACTGAGCAAACACAATGCCCCCATGGTGTCTCAATTACTTCATGTGTCCAACAAGAAAGAATTATGGGAAAAGGCAAGCACCCCCATAGTTACAGCGGGTATAGAAAAGAACCCTCACCCTATAAAATAACCCCATTTTGTTGCTTTGCAGCCTGAAATGAAGACCGACACAGTTTTTGTTTTATCCAGCTGTAACTTATATTATATATCCAAGTGAAAGATAGAACGCCAACGTCAGAAAAATCAGATTTACTGAGTTGGAAAAAGGATCCCCCCTTGTGTCAGTATTTTGTTGGGCCCTGTTTTGCTGTAATTCCAGCCTTTAGTCTCTTTTTCTCTACTAATTTTGCACATCTAAACTTTGTGCCCGCTCTTCTTTGCAGAACTGCTCAGGTTCTGTTACATTTGATGGTGAGCGTTTGTGGACTGCAGTCTTCAATCATTCCACAGATTTTCAATGGGGTTTAAGTCTGGGCTCTGACTAGGCCATGCAAGGACGTTCCCCGCATTCTCATCCAACCACTGTGTGCTCATTGGTGGGCATTCCCCGCTTTATCCTCCAACCTCTGTGTGCTCATCAGTGGACATTTCCCGCCTTCTCCTCCAACCACCGTGTGCTCAATGGTGGACATTCCCCGCCTTCTCCTCCAACCACCGTGTGCTCAATGGTGGACATTCCCCGCTTTCTCCTTCAACCACTGTGTGCTCATTGGTGGACATTTTCCGCCTTCTCCTCCAACCACTGTGTGCTCAATGGTGGACATTCCCTGCTTTCTCCTCCAACCACTGTGTGCTCATTGGTGGACATTCCCCGCCTTCTCCTCCAACCACTGTGTGCTCATTGGTGGACATTCCCCGCCTTCTCCTCCAACCACTGTGTGCTCATTGGTGGACATTCCCCGCCTTCTCCTCCAACCACTGTGTGCTCATTGGTGGACATTCCCCGCCTTCTCCTCCAACCACTGTGTGCTCATTGGTGGACATTCCCCGCCTTCTCCTCCAACCACTGTGTGCTCATTGGTGGACATTCCCCGCCTTCTCCTCCAACCACTGTGTGCTCATTGGTGGACATTCCTCGCCTTCTCCTCCAACCACTGTGTGCTTATTGGTGGACATTTCCCACCTTCTCAACCAACCACTGTGTGCTCATTGGTGGACATTCCCCGCCTTCTCATCCAACCACTGTGTGCTCATTGGTGGACATTTCCCCCTTCTCCTCCAACCACTGTGTGCTCATTGGTGGACATTCCCCGCCTTCTCCTCCAACCACTGTGTGCTCATTGGTGGACATTCCCCACCTTCTCCTCTAACCACTGTGTGCTCATTGGTGGACATTTCCCCCCTTCTCCTCCAACCACTGTGTGCTCATTGGTGGACATTTCCCGTCTTTTCCTCCCACCACTGTGTGCTCAGTGGGGGACATTCCCTGCCTTCTCCTCCAACCACAGAGTACTCATTGGGTGACATGCCCCACCCTCTCCTCTAACCACTGTGCGCTCAGTGGTGGATATTCCCCACCTTCTCCCCCAACCGCTGTGTGCTCATTGGTGGTGCCAAGGAAGCTGTGTGGTGGGGGTGATGCTGAGAGGGGCGGTGCAAAGGAAGCTGTGCAGAGGGGGCGGTGCGGAGGAAACTGTGCAGAGGGGGCGGTGCGGAGGAAGCTGTGCGGAGGGGGTGGTGCGGAGGAAGCGGTGCAGAGAGGAACAGTGCGGAGGAAGCTGTGTGGAGGGGGGGTGCGGAGGAAGCTGTGCGTAGGGGGCAGTGCGGAGGAAGCTGTGCGGAGGGGGCGGTGCGAAGGAAGTTGTGCGGAGCGGGCGGTGCAAAGGAAGTTGTGCAGAGCGGGCGGTGCGGAGGGGGCAGTGTGAAGGGGGCAGTGTAGAGGATGCTGTGTGGAGGGGGGCAATGCAGAAGGGGTTGTGCGAAGGAAGCTGTGCGGAGGGGGTAGTGCAGAGGAAGCTGTGTGGAGGGGGCGGTACAGAGAGGACAAAGCGGAGGAAGCGGTGCAAAGGGGGCCGGTGCGGAGGGAGCTCTGCAGAGGGAGCGATGCGGAGGGGGCAGTGAAGGGGGGGTTTGCTGTGCTATGGAACAAACCCTTCCTGGAGCAGTCTATTCAAGTCAAGTTTAAAGTGACATTTCAAGCACTTTAAAGTAATTAATGAGAAGGATAAACTCCTATAGTTTCGCCTGCAGATTTGGTAGGTTGGTGACAGGGTCTCTTTAGCTGTATGGCCATGTATATACATATAGAGTATCTGACAAAAGTAAGTACACCCCTCACATTTTATTCTATCTTTTTCATGTGACAACACTGAAGAAATGAGGCTTTGCTACAATGTAAAGTAGTGAGTGTTCAGCTTGTATAACAGTGTAAATTTACTGTCCCCTCAAAATAACTCAACACACAGCCATTAATGTCTAAACCGCTGGCAACAAAAGTGAGTACACCCCTAGGTGACAATGTCCAAATTGGACCCAAAGTGACAATATTTTGTGTGGCAACCATTATTTTCCAGCACTGCCTTAACCCTCTTGGGCATGGAGTTCACCAGAGCTTCACAGGTTGCCACTGGAGTCCTCTTCCCCTCCTCCATGATGACATCACAGAGCTGGTGGATGTTAGAGACCTTGCGCTCCTCCACCTTCCGTTTGAGGAAGCCCCACAGATGCTCAATACGGTTTAGGTCTGGAGACATGCTTGGCCAGTCCATCACCTTTACCCTCAGCTTCTTTAGCGTCTTGGAGGTGTTTGGGGTCGTTATGTTGGAATACTGCCCTGCCCCCCAGTCTCTGAAGGGAGGGGATCATGCTCTGCTTCAGTATGTCACAGTACATGTTGGCATTCATGGTTCCCTCAATGATCTGTAGCTCCCCAGTGCCGGCAGCACTCATGCAGCCCCAGACCATGACACCCCCACCACCATGCCTGACTGTAGGAAGACACACTTGTCTTTGTACTCCTCACCTGGTTGCCCCCACACACGCCTGACACCATCTGACACCAAATAAATTTATCTTGGTCTCATCAGAGCACAGGAGATGGTTCCAGTAATCCATGTCCTTAGTCTGCTTGTCTTCAGCAAACTGTTTGTGGGCTTTCTTGTCCAACGTCTTTAGAAGAGGCTTCCTTCTGGGATGACAGCCATGCAGACCAATTTGATGCAGTGTGCGGCGTATGGTCTGAGCACTGACAGGCTGACCCCTCCCCCACCCCTTCAACCTCTGCAGCAATGCTGGCAGCACTCATACGTCTATTTCCCAAAGACAACCTCTGGATATGACGCTGAGCACGGCACTCAACTCCTTTGGTGGACCATGGTGAGGCATGTTCTGAGTGGAACCTGTCCTGGTAAACCGCTGTATGGTCTTGGCCACCGTGCTGCAGCTCAGTTTCAGGGTCTTGGCAATCTTCTTATAGCCTAGGCCATCTTTATGTAGAGCAACAATTCTTTTTTTCAGATCCTCAGAGAGTTCTTTGCCATGAGGTGCCATGTTGAACTTCCAGTGACCAGTATGAGAGAGTGAGAGCGATAACACCAAATTTAACACACCTGTCCCCCATTCACACCTGAGACCTTGTAACACTGACGAGTCACATGACACCGGGGAGGAAAATGGCTAATTGGGCCCAATTTGGACATTGTCACTTAGGGGTGTACTGACTTTTGTTGCCAGCGGTTTAGACATTAATGGCTGTGTGTTGAGTTATTTTGAGGGGACAGTAAATTTACACTGTTATACAAGCTGAACACTCACTACTTTACATTGTAGCAAAGTCTCATTTCTTCAGTGTTGTCACATGAAAAGATAGAATAAAATATTTACAGAAATGTGAGGGATGTACTTACTTTTGTCAGATACTGTATATACTCAGTAGTCCCCACTCCATCCAGTCACCTCTATGGTAAAGTCAAGCAGTGATGCACACAGTAAAAAATAAATGAAACTGAAATGATTTAATACCTGCTCCCCCCCCCCCCCCTCCATGCGGCTTTCAGTGACCTCTGACCCCCTGGTCTCTTCATTTATTCCCCCAGTTGTTTTCACAATCCCTTCTTTGTAGTCGATTGATCCCGGGTCTGTAATTATACTTTGTATACGGCTCTGGAGACAACGCTGGAGAATCATAAATAATTTATATCACCGTGTATTGTTATTGCTGATAGTGAGAAGTCATTCCAGCGGAATATTCACCCTCACTGCCGGCGCCACACTTTGCATTTCTATCCATCATTGTGCACACATCTAATAATGTGTACATGAAAAAAAACAGTTTAAACCCAAATGAGGAGAGAGCGGGGGTGGAGCCGTGGCTCTGTGACTTATGGACACATAGGGCAATGGATTGGGAGTGAGCACACAATGGTGCCCCCAGGGCAAGCAGCTTTCTCTGGGGGCACTGCTCCCAGAGGGGGAGGAGCCATGGCTCTGTGTCTTATGGACACATAGGGCAACGGCTTGGGAGCGAGCACACAATGGTGCCCCCCAGGGCAAGCAGCTTTCTCTGGGGGCACTGCTTCCAGAGGGGGAGGAGCCAAGAGCGTTGGTGGGGGACCTGAGAAGAGGAGGATCCGAGCTACCCTGTGCAAAACCAACTTCACAGGAGGAGGGAAGTAGAACAGGTTTATTATTTTAAAAAAAAAAGCTTTAACCACTCGCCTACCGGGCACTTTTACCCCTTTCCTGCCCAAGGCCAAATTTTCAGCTTTCAGCGTGGTCATAATTTCAATGACAATTGTGCGGTCATGCAACACTGTACCCAACCTAAATCGTTATCATTTTATTCAACACAGCTTTCTTTTGGTGGTATTTAACCACTGCTGGGTTTTTTATTTTTTTTCTAAAGAAACAAAAAAAGACCAAAAATTTTGAAAGAAAAAAGCATTTTTGAAAGTTTGTTTTCAAAATTTTGCAAACAGGTAATTTTTCTTCTTCACAGATAGGTGGCACTGATGGGCTCTGATAGGCGGCACTGAAGGGCACTAGGAGGTCACACTGATAGGCAGCACTGATGGGCACTGATAGGTGACACTGATGATGAGGCACTGATGGGCACTGATAGGTGACACTGATGATGAGACACTGATGGGCACTGATTAGCAGTACTGGTACTGGTGGGCACTGATTAGCAGTACTTGTGGGCACTAATAGATGGCACTAATTGGCACTGATTAGGAGCACTGATGGGCCCGATGTCCCTGTAACAGAAGCCGGTTACCAGCTTTCTTCTTTTCTCCGCACACTATTAGCATGAGGAGGATAAAAGCAGATGAGCGGCTTCTGTTTACTTCCATGATCAGCTGTCATTGGCTGACAGTTGATCACGTGGTAAAGGGCCGCTGTGATTGGCCCTTTACCCAGTTCTGTGATCAGTCAAGTCCAAAGAACTCAACGATCACAGAGCTTGCCGCATGCTCAACGCAGAGGGCGCTCGAGCAGCGCGATGACGGGAGGACATCTACTGACCCCCTCCCGGCACTGGAAGCCCGCACTATAGCTGAAAGATGGCAGAAAGTGGTAATACTACTTTAATATTTTCAAGTCTATTGATCCATCCTCAATACCACGGCTAACCTCAAAAAACCCAACGCCTTTAGGAGGCGTGGCTCTGCTGGCCTGGAATTTGTATTTTATCGCTCCTCTGCGGTCTCATTTTTACTATTTTGCCAAGACAGATCCATGGAGATACCAAACTTTAGTATGCAGGCAACACTCCCCCCACCATCTCACAAGTCAATATTTGGCTGGGTCAGGGGTACTTATTTTCCGTATACCCACGGCAGTAAATTATTTCACCATCAACGTATCTGGGAACTGGTTTTACATTAGTCGGGGAATCCTCTCCTCCATAGTCATACCCTGCTCTGGTATAAATACCATTTACTGGAACTACTGTAGATCCCAGTCCTGGTTTTATGGGCCTCACAAGGTGTTCTCTATTTAGATCAGATAATTAATGAGACGGGTCCTAAAAAATTGACTGAACTACAGGCGGAGTTATGAAGAGCGTCTGCAATCGCTTGATTTATTCTCCCTGGAGAAGAGACGCCTGAGAGGGGACATGATAGCAATTTATAAATACCTCAACGGTGATCTCAGCATAGAAAAAAAGCTATTCAGTCGGAGGGATTGCATGAGGACTCGAGGACATACAATGCTATTAGAGGAGAAGTGTTTTAACCTCAGACAACGTGGGGGGTTCTTTACTGTTAGGGCTACAAGATTGTGGAATTCTCTACCACAAGAGGTGGTTTCTGCGGGAAGTATGGTGGCTTTCAAAAGACTCTTAGACTTACATCTCAAGGATCAGAACATTCAGGGGTATGTGAGATGATTACAGTCACACATGCCTACACAGGGGGAACTGGATGGACTATTGTCTTTATTCAACCTCACCTACTATGCAAGTTCTCCTTCCCCAACTTTATGTTTTTTCAGTTCCATACAGCTGGGGCATGCAGTGAGAGTTCCCGGGTGCGGTCCCCTCACATGACCCCATGACCTTGACAGAAGTGATTTTGGGCTCAGAACCGACAAGGTTGATCTCCGTATTGTAGAATACCCTTCAGACGCCCTCTGCGACCAAGCTGGCTTACCGAGCCAAGACTAGGTGGGAACCGGACCCTTGGAGGAGGATGAGTGGGAGGAAATACTAGATAATTATAAAATGGTCTCTCACGGGGTCTCTGATGGTTTGACCCAGATGTGTTTTTTAGGGCTTACCTGGCTCCAGTTCTTGTCTCTCGCTATAATCCCTCTTATAGCCCCCTATGTCCTCTTTGTGGGCAAAATACAGCACCTGTTCTCACATTTTTACAATGGGGAAAATAATGATTTCTGCACATTGTGTAAGTTTGCCCACCTACATAGAAATGGCGGGTGTATAATTTTTATCATCGGTGTATTTTATATGATAGAGACAGAATATCAACCAAAAATCCAGAAATAACACATGATACAAATGTTATAAATGGAGTTGCAGTTTAGGGAGTAAAATAAGTATTTGACCCCCTTAGTAGTTGGTGGAGAAACCCTTGCTGGAAGCACAGAGGTCAGACATTTCTTGTAGCTGGAAGCACAGAGGTCAGACGTTTCTTGTAGATGGAAGCACAGAGGTCAGACGTTTCTTGTAGATGGAAGCACAGAGGTCAGACGTTTCTTGTAGTTGGAAGCACAGAGGTCAGACGTTTCTTGTAGTTGGAAGCACAGAGGTCAGACGTTTCTTGTAGATGGAAGCACAGAGGTCAGACGTTTCTTGTAGATGGAAGCACAGAGGTCAGACGTTTCTTGTAGATGGAAGCACAGAGGTCAGACGTTTCTTGTAGTTGGGGTCACAGAGGTCAGACGTTTCTTGTAGTTGGGGTCACAGAGGTCAGACGTTTCTTGTAGATGGAAGCACAGAGGTCAGACGTTTCTTGTAGTTGGAAGCACAGAGGTCAGACGTTTCTTGTAGTTGGGAAGCACAGAGGTCAGACGTTTCTTGTAGATGGAAGCACAGAGGTCAGACGTTTCTTGTAGATGGGAAGCACAGAGGTCAGACGTTTCTTGTAGTTGGGAAGCACAGAGGTCAGACGTTTCTTGTAGATGGAAGCACAGAGGTCAGACGTTTCTTGTAGATGGAAGCACAGAGGTCAGACGTTTCTTGTAGTTGGAAGCACAGAGGTCAGACGTTTCTTGTAGATGGAAGCACAGAGGTCAGACGTTTCTTGTAGTTGGAAGCACAGAGGTCAGACGTTTCTTGTAGATGGAAGCACAGAGGTCAGACGTTTCTTGTAGATGGAAGCACAGAGGTCAGACGTTTCTTGTAGTTGGAAGCACAGAGGTCAGACGTTTCTTGTAGTTGGGAAGCACAGAGGTCAGACGTTTCTTGTAGATGGAAGCACAGAGGTCAGACGTTTCTTGTAGTTGGGAAGCACAGAGGTCAGACGTTTCTTGTGGTTGGGAAGCACAGAGGTCAGACGTTTCTTGTAGTTGGAAGCACAGAGGTCAGACATTTCTTGTAGATGGAAGCACAGAGGTCAGACGTTTCTTGTAGATGGAAGCACAGAGGTCAGACGTTTCTTGTAGTTGGAAGCACAGAGGTCAGACGTTTCTTGTAGTTGGGAAGCACAGAGGTCAGACGTTTCTTGTAGTTGGGAAGCACAGAGGTCAGACGTTTCTTGTAGTTGGAAGCACAGAGGTCAGACGTTTCTTGTAGTTGGGAAGCACAGAGGTCAGACGTTTCTTGTAGTTGGCCCCCAGGTTTGCACACATCTCAGGAGGGATTTGGGTCCTCTCTTCTTTACAGATCTTCTCTAAATCCTTAAGGTTTCTAGGCTGCCACTTGGCAAGTTTCGGCTCCCTCCATAAATTTTCTATAGGATGAAGGTCTGGAGACTGACTAGACCACTCCATGACCTTAATGTGCTTCTTCTTCAGCCACTCCTTTGTTGCCTTGGCGATATGTTTTGGGTCATTGTCATGCTGGAAGACCCATTCATGACCCATCTTCAGTGTTCTGGCTGAGGGAGGAAGGTTCTCATCCAACATTTTATAGCAGTCCAGGAGGAGAACCTTCCAGAACAACCATCTCTGCAGCACTCCACCAATCAGGCCTGTATGGGTGTGGACAGACGGAAGTCACTCCTCAGTAAAAGTCACATGACAGCCCGCCTGGAGTTTACCAAAAGGCCCCTGAAGGACTCTCAGACCATGAGAAACAAAATTCTCTGCTCTGATTGAACTCTTTGGCCTGAATGGCAAGCGTCATGTCTGGAGGAAACCAGGCACCGCCCATCACCTGGCCAATACCATCCCTACTGTGAAGCATGGCGGTGGCAGCATTATGCTGTGGGGATGTTTTTCAGCAGCAGGAACTGGGAGACTAGTCAGGATTGAGGGAAAGATGAATGCAGCAATGTACAGAGACATCCTTGATGAAAACCTCCTCCAGAGCGCTCTGGACCTCAGACTGGGGTGAAGGTTCATCTTCCAACAGGACAACGACCCTAAGCACACAGCCAAGATAACAAAGGAGTGACTACAGGACAACTCTGTGAATGTCCTTGAGTGGCCCAGCCAGAGCCCAGACTTGAACCCGATTGAACATCTCTGGAGAGATCTGAAAATGGCTGTGCACCGACCCTCCCCCATCCAACCTGATGGAGCTTGAGAGGTCCTGCAAAGAAGAATGGGAGAAACTGCCCAAAAATAGGAGTGCCAAGCTTGTAGCATCATACTCAGAAATACTGGAGGCTGGGATTGGTGCCAAAGGAGCTTCACCAAAGTATTGAGCAAAGGGTGTGAATACTTATGTACATGGCAAAGGGTGTGAATACTTATGTACATGGGATTTATTTCTTTTTTTATTTTTAATAAATTTGCAAAGATTTCCAACAAACTTCTCTCACGTTGTCATTATGGGGGAGGGGTTTGTAGAATTTTGAGGAAAATAATGAATTTAATCCATTTTGGAATAAGGCTGTAACATAAAATGTGGAAGAAGTGAAGCTCTGTGAGAACTTTCCGGATGCTCTGTATTGTGATAACGGTTCAGATATCTGTATGCACAGGACAGGTCCCCTTTATCTGTATGCACAGGACAGGTCCCCTTTATCTGTATGCACAGGACAGGTCCCCTTTATCTGTAGGCACAGGACAGGTCCCCTTTATCTGTATGCACAGGACAGGTCCCCTTTATCTGTATGCACAGGACAGGTCCCCTTTATCTGTATGCACAGGACAGGTCCCCTTTATCTGTAGGCACAGGACAGGTCCCCTTTATCTGTATGCACAGGACAGGTCCCCTTTATCTGTATGCACAGGACAGGTCCCCTTTATCTGTAGGCACAGGACAGGTCCCCTTTATCTGTATGCACAGGACAGGTCCCCTTTATCTGTATGCACAGGACAGGTCCCCTTTATCTGTAGGCACAGGACAGGTCCCCTTTATCTGTAGGCACAGGACAGGTCCCCTTTATCTGTAGGCACAGGACAGGTCCCCTTTATCTGTAGGCACAGGACAGGTCCCCTTTATCTGTAGGCACAGGACAGGTCCCCTTTATCTGTAGGCACAGGACAGGTCCCCTTTATCTGTATGCATAGGACAGGTCCCCTTTATCTGTAGGCACAGGACAGGTCCCCTTTATCTGTAGGCACAGGACAGGTCCCCTTTATCTGTATGCACAGGACAGGTCCCCTTTATCTGTATGCACAGGACAGGTCCCCTTTATCTGTAGGCACAGGACAGGTCCCCTTTATCTGTATGCACAGGACAGGTCCCCTTTATCTGTATGCACAGGACAGGTCCCCTTTATCTGTATGCACAGGACAGGTCCCCTTTATCTGTATGCACAGGACAGGTCCCCTTTATCTGTAGGCACAGGACAGGTCCCCTTTATCTGTAGGCACAGGACAGGTCCCCTTTATCTGTAGGCACAGGACAGGTCCCCTTTATCTGTAGGCACAGGACAGGTCCCCTTTATCTGTATGCACAGGACAGGTCCCCTTTATCTGTATGCACAGGACAGGTCCCCTTTATCTGTATGCACAGGACAGGTCCCCTTTATCTGTAGGCACAGGACAGGTCCCCTTTATCTGTAGGCACAGGACAGGTCCCCTTTATCTGTATGCACAGGACAGGTCCCCTTTATCTGTAGGCACAGGACAGGTCCCCTTTATCTGTAGGCACAGGACAGGTCCCCTTTATCTGTAGGCACAGGACAGGTCCCCTTTATCTGTAGGCACAGGACAGGTCCCCTTTATCTGTATGCACAGGACAGGTCCCCTTTATCTGTATGCACAGGACAGGTCCCCTTTATCTGTATGCACAGGACAGGTCCCCTTTATCTGTAGGCACAGGACAGGTCCCCTTTATCTGTAGGCACAGGACAGGTCCCCTTTATCTGTATGCACAGGACAGGTCCCCTTTATCTGTAGGCACAGGACAGGTCCCCTTTATCTGTAGGCACAGGACAGGTCCCCTTTATCTGTAGGCACAGGACAGGTCCCCTTTATCTGTAGGCACAGGACAGGTCCCCTTTATCTGTATGCACAGGACAGGTCCCCTTTATCTGTATGCACAGGACAGGTCCCCTTTATCTGTAGGCACAGGACAGGTCCCCTTTATCTGTATGCACAGGACAGGTCCCCTTTATCTGTATGCACAGGACAGGTCCCCTTTATCTGTAGGCACAGGACAGGTCCCCTTTATCTGTAGGCACAGGACAGGTCCCCTTTATCTGTATGCACAGGACAGGTCCCCTTTATCTGTAGGCACAGGACAGGTCCCCTTTATCTGTAGGCACAGGACAGGTCCCCTTTATCTGTAGGCACAGGACAGGTCCCCTTTATCTGTAGGCACAGGACAGGTCCCCTTTATCTGTATGCACAGGACAGGTCCCCTTTATCTGTATGCACAGGACAGGTCCCCTTTATCTGTATGCACAGGACAGGTCCCCTTTATCTGTAGGCACAGGACAGGTCCCCTTTATCTGTAGGCACAGGACAGGTCCCCTTTATCTGTAGGCACAGGACAGGTCCCCTTTATCTGTATGCACAGGACAGGTCCCCTTTATCTGTATGCACAGGACAGGTCCCCTTTATCTGTATGCACAGGACAGGTCCCCTTTATCTGTATGCACAGGACAGGTCCCCTTTATCTGTATGCACAGGACAGGTCCCCTTTATCTGTATGCACAGGACAGGTCCCCTTTATCTGTATGCACAGGACAGGTCCCCTTTATCTGTATGCACAGGACAGGTCCCCTTCATCCAAGGAAGACTCATTACTCTGACAGCAAACTTCGAAAAGAGAAAAGCCGCGGTGACGTGCGACAAGAGCCATTTAATCACTTTACAAGGAAATCTTACCTCAGCAATCTCTTGGCTTCCTGCGGAGATATAACGGCGTCTGTCACGGCTCGGCCGCACTTCAGAGGGGTGCACCCTGCAAACCAAGGGGAAAAAAAAAAAAACTAATTCCATTTCAAAGCTTTTCAGATAAGCAATTATTTAATCAAGTACAGCGAAACCCGCAGCGCGAGAGCTCCAACTCTCCTTGACCTGAATGATTAAAAATAACCTTTAAATTCATTAAATAAACCTGGTGATGGCTGACTCGCTTTATCAATAATTACAGAGCCCACGGGTGGGGGGAGGGGGGGGGGACGTGCGCAGAGGACCCCACTTATCTCTGTAGTATTCAAATCTCTTTCTGTACTTCCAGCTTTACTTTCCTGGCAGACACTCAAGGAATACATATTTAGACGGCGTGCGTGGGAGAGTGCGAGATCGGGAAAACAAGGAGCGAATATTCATTTTCGGGGTCCAAATCTGGAATTTATTAATCTAAGAAAAAAATAAAACTTGGATTTCCTCAGCAAAGAATTGGAAAGATTTATACGGTTCTAAAGGATCGCTGAGCAATATTCCTGGAATCATTTCCATAAAACACTTAAAGTGTTACTAAACCAAAAGATACACAGTATCTCACAAAAGTAAGTACACCCCTCCCATTCTATCTTTTCATGTGACAACACTGAAGAAATGACACTTTGCTACAATGTAAAGTAGTGAGTGTACAGCTTGTATAACAGTGTAAATTTACTGTCCCCTCAAAATAACGCAACACACAGCCATTAATGTCTAAACCGCTGGCAACAAAAGTCAGTACACCCCTAAGTCACAATCTCCAAATTGGGCCCAATTAGCCATTTTCCCTCCCCGGTGTCATGTGACTCGTTAGTGTTACAAGGTCTCAGGTGTGAATGGGGGGGAGGTGTGGTAAATTTGGTGTTATCGCTCTCACTCTCTCATACTGGTCACTGGAAATTCAACATGGCACCTCATGGCAAAGAACTCTCTGAGGATCTGAAAAAAAGAATTGTTCCTCTACATAAAGATGGCCTAGGCTATAAGAAGATTGCCAAGACCCTGAAACTGAGCTGCAGCACGGTGGCCAAGACCATACAGCAGTTTAACAGGACAGGTTCCACTCAGAACAGGACTCACCATGGTCCACCAAAGAAGTTGAGTGCCGTGCTCAGCGTCATATCCAGAGGTTGTCTTTGGGAAATAGACGTATGAGTGCTGCCAGCATTGCTGCAGAGGTTGAAGGGGTGGGGGAGGGGTCAGCCTGTCAGTGCTCAGATCATACGCCGCACACTGCATCAAATTGGTCTGCATGGCTGTCATCCCAGAAGGAAGCCTCTTCTAAAGACGTTGGACAAGAAAGCCCACAAACAGTTTGCCGAAGACAAGCAGACTAAGGACATGGATTACTGGAACCGTCTCCTGTGCTCTGATGAGACCAAGATAAACGTATTTGGTGTCAGATGGTGTCAGGCGTGTGTGGGGGCAACCAGGTGAGGAGTACAAAGACAAGTGTGTCTTCCTACAGTCAGGCATGGTGGTGGGAGTGTCATGGTCTGGGGCTGCATGAGTGCTGCCGGCACTGGGGAGCTACAGTTCATTGAGGGAACCATGAATGCCAACATGTACTGTGACATACTGAAGCAGAGCATGATCCCCTCCCTTCAGAGACTGGGGGGCAGGGCAGTATTCCAACATAACGACCCCAAACACCTCCAAGATGACCACTGCCTTGCTAAAGAAGCTGAGGGTAAAGGTGATGGACTGGCCAAGCATGGCTCCAGACCTAAACCCTATTGAGCATCTGTGGGGATCCTCAAACAGAAGGTGGAGGAGGGGAAGGTCTCTAACATCCACCAGCTCTGTGATGTCATCATGGAGGAGGGGAAGAGGACTCCAGTGACAACCTGTGAAGCTCTGGTGAACTCCATGCCCAAGAGGGTTAAGGCAGTGCTGGAAAATAATGGCGGCCACACAAAATATTCACACTTTGGGCCCAATTTGGAGATTGTCACTTAGGGGTGTACTCACTTCTAACACTAACCTTCTTCCCTGTAATCCTAACACTAATCCTCCCTAAAAATCTAACACTAACCCTCCCTGGAATCCTCCCCCTGGGTGTCAGCTCACATTGTCCTGAGCTTGTACTTATAAATGAAGATGGGGCAGCTAATGACATATACAGGCCATGGCTGGCAGTGTGACAGTTGTGCCTTCCTGCTCTGCCCTTTCAGGGCGCGTCTGCCGGCCAGGCTCTGACTGAAGGAAGGTAACGTGGTCCGGCAGCATGGAGATTGTACAATCAGAGATAAAATTCTTGGCATTAACATGAAAATAGTAACTGTGCTCCCTGCACTGCTCCTGTAAACTGCATAGCGGTGCCTCTGTGCAGCATCTGCCAGCGTCGACGTGGGTGCCAATCTCTGCAAAGCTGCGGAAGGCGAGAGGTTAACAGCCACCTAGAAACTGCAAATTCCCATTAAATCAAAACAGCTGTAATTAATTTCCAGCCAACGCGAGAAGCTTTATGCTCTTGCCAAGAATATTCCGACAGAGGAGAGGTCCCCGCAGGCAGCGGCAGCAGATAAAGCATGAAATCTCTCTGACTTTCCGCTGTGTCAGGTCCCCGGCCCCCCATGTAGACATTATAATTGACCCAGCGAGAGGCCAAGGCTTCCCCCAGCAGGATCTAGAACAGAAGGACGGGCGGCTGCTTGCCCTTTACTGTCACAGGCTGAGCGATACGAACAGAAGATAAAAGAGGATGGCGGAATCGACCTTCCATAAGAGCCGCCTGAGCCACAGACTAACGGCCTGCGTCCAGGGGCTTTTCTCTGCTTCAAGCAGGTTTGCATTGCTATGTAACTCTAGAGAAGTGCTAAACCCACCTCAAGCCGGTCAATTACAAGTCATAAGTTCAAATGCAAGTCACAAGAAGTCAACTGCAAGTCATAAGGTCAAATGCAAGTCATAAGGTGAAATACAAGTCATAAGTTCAAATGCACATCACATGGAGTCGACTGCTAGTCATAAGGTCAAATACAGGTCATAAAAAGGTCAAATGCAAGTCATAAGAGTCACCTGCAAGTCATAAGAGTCACCTGCAAGTCATAGGGAGTCAACTTCAGGTCATAAGGTCAAATACAGGTCACATGGAGTCAACTGCAAGTCATAAGGTCAAATACAGGTCATAAGGTCAAATGAAGGTCATAAGCAGGTCAAATACAGGTCATAAGGTCAAAGGCAGGTCAAATACAGGTCATAAGTTCAAATACACATCACAAGGATACATAAGGTTCTCCTGAACATATCTGTTGCGGGGGGGGGGGGGGGCGTCTATCTGCACTGAGTCCCTCCCAACATTTCAGTGCACACAGGAGGGACGGGTAGAGAGTCCGGGCCTGCTGCCGGTCTATGGCAGACTTCTGCTGGACGAAGGTAAGCGGTGTACTGAGTAGCAGCCATGTTTAGGGCCCGGTGCATTCTGGGCCGAAAGCAGAGCTATGGAGATTGGTGCAGGAAGGGATACGGCTAAACTACAACATGATCATACACAGGAATGCGCTGTGGGGGGGGGGGGGGGTGTAGGATTATACTAAAAAGTCCATAGATCCAAAGATATCCGTGGCAGCGTCTCAATGAGAGTTATATATTGCAGAGATTACTTCAAAGGAAACTGCAGAGGGCACCAACTAAGTGCAGTATTTTTTATTATTAATATATTTTTTTATGTATTTAGGAAATTATTAAAAATCAAAAAGGATAAGAGTATATAATCCACCCAAACTACGCTGGGGGGGGGGGGGGGTGGGGAGTACATACTCTGATCCTTATGCACCCTGTGAGTTTCTACTTGTGATTTTTATAAAGTATTTTCCTATATACACTGCACTTCATTGGCGCCCTCTGCTTACGAGATGCAGAAGACCATTTGTCAGTAAACACATAGAGCCCTATACATGGGTATCCATAGCTCCCAACTGTCCCTGATTGATTTGGAGGGACTGTCCATGATTTGGAGGGGCGGTCTCTGATTTGGAGGGACTGTCTCTGATTTGGAGGGGCTGTCCCTGATTTGGAGGGGCTGTCCCTGATTTGGAGGGGCTGTCCCTGATTTGGAGGGGCCGTCTCTGATTTGGAGGGGCCGTCTCTGATTTGGAGGGGCCGTCTCTGATTTGGAGGGGCCGTCTCTGATTTGGAGGGGCCGTCCCTGATTTGGAGGGGCCGTCTCTGATTTGGAGGGGCCGTCCCTGATTTGGAGGGGCCGTCTCTGATTTGGAGGGGCTGTCTCTGATTTGGAGGGGCTGTCTCTGATTTGGAGGGGCTGTCCCTGATTTGGATGGACTGTCTCTGATTTGGAGGGGCTGTCTCTGATTTGGAGGGGCTGTCCCTGATTTGGATGGACTGTCTCTGATTTGGAGGGACTGTCCCTGATTTGGAGGGGCTGTCTCTGATTTGGAGGGGCTGTCCCTGATTTGGAGGGGCTGACTCTGATTTGGAGGGGATGTCCCTGATTTGGAGGGGCTGTCTCTGATTTGGAAGGGCTGTCCCTGATTTGGAGGGGCTGACTCTGATTTGGAGGGGCTGTCCCTGATTTGGAGGGGCTGACTCTGATTTGGAGGGGATGTCCCTGATTTGGAGGGGCTGTCCCTGATTTGGAGGGGCTGACTCTGATTTGGAGGGGCTGTCCCTGATTTGGAGGGGCTGACTCTGATTTGGAGGGGCTGACTCTGATTTGGAGGGGCTGTCCCTGATTTGGAGGGGCTGTCCCTGATTTGGAGGGGCTGACTCTGATTTGGAGGGGCTGTCCCTGATTTGGAGGGGCTGACTCTGATTTGGAGGGGATGTCTCTGATTTGGAGGGGCTGTCCCTGATTTGGAGGGGCCGTCTCTGATTTGGAGGGGCCGTCTCTGATTTGGAGGGGCCGTCTCTGATTTGGAGGGGCCGTCCCTGATTTGGATGGACTGTCTCTGATTTGGAGGGGCTGTCTCTGATTTGGAGGGGCTGTCTCTGATTTGGAGGGGCTGTCTCTGATTTGGAGGGGATGTCTCTGATTTGGAGGGGATGTCTCTGATTTGGAGGGGCTGTCTCTGATTTGGAGGGGCTGTCTCTGATTTGGAGGGGATGTCTCTGATTTGGAGGGGCTGTCTCTGATTTGGAGGGGCTGTCCCTGATTTGGAGGGGCTGTCCCTGATTTGGAGGGGCTGTCTCTGATTTGGAGGGGCTGTCTCTGATTTGGAGGGGATGTCTCTGATTTGGAGGGGATGTCTCTGATTTGGAGGGGCTGTCTCTGATTTGGAGGGGCTGTCCCTGATTTGGAGGGGCTGTCTCTGATTTGGAGGGGCTGTCTCTGATTTGGAGGGGCTGTCTCTGATTTGGAGGGGATGTCTCTGATTTGGAGGGGCTGTCTCTGATTTGGAGGGGCTGTCTCTGATTTGGAGGGGATGTCTCTGATTTGGAGGGGATGTCTCTGATTTGGAGGGGCTGTCCCTGATTTGGAGGGGATGTCTCTGATTTGGAGGGGCTGTCCCTGATTTGGAGGGGCTGTCCCTGATTTGGAGGGGCTGTCTCTGATTTGGAGGGGCTGTCTCTGATTTGGAGGGGATGTCTCTGATTTGGAGGGGATGTCTCTGATTTGGAGGGGATGTCTCTGATTTGGAGGGGCTGTCTCTGATTTGGAGGGGATGTCTCTGATTTGGAGGGGATGTCTCTGATTTGGAGGGGCTGTCCCTGATTTGGAATAAAGTCCCTCTGTCCCTCTTTCCTCCTCATTTGTCCCTCATTTTGCTCTGATCTCTATAGTTGTATATAAAATGCACTTTTTAGCTTTCAAAAAGTTTCCCATCGCTAAACCTTTCATCCAATTTTTAAACTGACGCATTTCTAAGTTTCAAAAGCCAAAATACAGGGGGCGTGGCAGGGGGGTGTGTCCTGTGTCAACATACTTTTGTCAATAGGTGTCCCTCATTCCCATGTCAGACAGTAGGGGGTACGGGTATCACTTGGCACACCATTCAGCCCCCTCCAGCAGCAGCCAACCATTGACAGGCTGCAAGCAGCAGGGCTGGGCATTGCACCTGAACCAACTCCTCCTCCTCCATTCACAGAATACGACGCATCAGTGGGGGGTAGTAAGATAAGTTCTATGAGTAGCGGAGAAGGCATTGGGGGTGAATGTTGTAGTGACAAGGACAAACTCTTAGGGCCCCCGGGTGTTCAGAGACAAATGTCCAGGATGCAGGTCTTCTGCACTCGGTGCATTCAATCCTGAATTCACGGGGGCCATAAACACGGCTTCTACTTGTTGTGGCATTAAAGTGAAGTAACCCCCCCCCCCCCTCCTAAAATAAAAAAGTCAGCAGCTATACACTGTACACATACTGAGGATGGTGATTTTTAATATTAGAACACTTACCTGTCCTGGAATCCAGCGATGTCGGCACTCAGACATCCCAGACGATGTTTCCATTGGCTGTCGGGTGCTGCCGCCATCATTGCCTTAAGGGAACCTGGCAGCGAAGCACACTGCGCTCTCATTAGACCGGAAGCCGGGGAAGGAGGCCACACTGCTGATGTGCCTCTGACGGAAGTGGGGATAGGGTGCGTCCCTTTAGACGTGTTCCTATTGGGAGGATCTCACCAAAAATGAGATTTGTGTTGCAGGGGATGCCAGAAATCTGACTTGTATCTTAGTGCAGACTTCTGGAGAAATTGGTGAGCCAATCACACAAGCACAAAATAATGTTTCTGGGGGGGGCGGAGCTCTGTATACTATCTGTGTACAGAGCGCCTCCCGGCGGCCATATTGCATTTTACAGAAAATTACAGCGGTTGCAGATGAAAAAGGAAAAGGAATTTTTAATAACATTTAATTACAATCTGATTTGTGTCACATTTGTATACACTTTATTGTTTTTACTTTATTTGCTAATTTTTTTCCCACAAAAGTGGAGTTACCCATTAAGCTCTGTCCAGTTGCAGCCTACCATGGACACCAACAGGCTGCGAGGCCGGACGCTGTACTTGTCGCTCCAAGGCACACTAAAACGCCGGGGAGGAACGCACAGCAGCTCGGTGTCCCCCATGGGAGGGGCATAATAGGCAGCAAACAGAAAGGTTTATTATTGGGGTTCACTTTAAATCCTCACTGAGCGTTATACGAAAAATAAACCCAAAAAAAGCTTCGCAAACCGCAAACCCGAATTATTCACTTCTGGACACGGCAATAAAGACAAAAGCGTCCGACCGATCGTTTTATTAAACGCTGTTTTCTTTACAGCCTGTCAGGTGGACTCATTAATCTTCGTGGATCCAAACCAATAATAATTTGCAGTGCGGCTCTCCGGTCCCAATAAACGCAGCAATAAACAGAAAAACTGACTTCGTTTTTTTTCTTTCCTTCGCATGAAAAAGCGAATCTGTCAGCGGCTCGGCGAGGAGGAATGAGAAATGTTTCTGCGCGGTTGGCGCTCCGACTCAATAACATTCGGCTTCCATGACTGCCATCTGGCACAGAGAAATAAAAAATGGATATTTTTGCAGCGGCTTATTTTTAGGACAATAAGAAAAATGTATAAAAACAAAACACCCGGAAACCAATAAAAACCGAAACGTTCGATGTTCACAGAGGGGGCCGTCCTTAAAGAGGAACTCCAGACAGGATAAAGGTTTAGGAAATGAACCCAATATCAGATCACCGCCCAATGCAGCTCCTATTTATCAGTCTATACTAAACCCAGGACTCTGCATTCACTATATCTGATCCCCCCAGGACTCTGCATTCACTATATCTGATCTCCCCAGGACTCTGCATTCACTATATCTGATCTCCCCAGGACTCTGCATTCACTATATCTGATCTCCCCAGGACTCTGCATTCACTATATCTGATCCCCCCAGGACTCTGCATTCACTATATCTGATCTCCCCAGGACTCTGCATTCACTATATCTGATCCCCCCAGGACTCTGCATTTACTATATCTGATCTCCCCAGGACTCTGCTTTCACTATATCTGATCCCCCCAGGACTCTGCATTCACTATATCTAATCTCCCCATGACTCTGCATTCACTATATCTGATCTCCCCAGGACTCTGCATTCACTATATCTGATCTCCCCAGGACTCTGCATTCATTATATCCCATCCCCCCCATGACTCTGCATTCATTATATCTGATCTCCCCAGGACTCTGCATTTACTATATCTGATCTCCCCAGGACTCTGCATTCACTATATCTGATCTCCCCAGGACTCTGCATTCACTATATCTGATCTCCCCAGGACTCTGCATTCACTATATCTGATCTCCCCAGGACTCTGCATTCACTATATCTGATCTCCCCAGGACTCTGCAGTCACTATATCTGATCTCCCCAGGACTCTGCATTCACTATATCTGATCCCCCCAGGACTCTGCATTCACTATATCTGATCTCCCCAGGACTCTGCATTCACTATATCTGATCTCCCCAGCACTCTGCATTCACTATATCTGATCCCCCCCAGGACTCTGCATTCACTATATCTGATCTCCCCAGGACTCTGCATTCACTATATCTGATCCCCCCAGGACTCTGCATTCACTATATCTGATCTCCCCAGGACTCTGCATTCACTATATCTGATCTCCCCAGGACTCTGCATTCACTATATCTGATCTCCCCAGGACTCTGCAGTCACTATATCTGATCTCCCCAGGACTCTGCATTCACTATATCTGATCTCCCCAGGACTCTGCATTCACTATATCTGATCTCCCCAGGACTCTGCATTCACTATATCTGATCTCCCCAGCACTCTGCATTCACTATATCTGATCTCCCCAGGACTCTGCATTCACTATATCTGATCCCCCCAGGACTCTGCATTCACTATATCTGATCCCCCCAGGACTCTGCATTCACTATATCTGATCTCCCCAGGACTCTGCATTCACTATATCTGATCCCCCCAGGACTCTGCATTCACTATATCTGATCCCCCCAGGACTCTGCATTCACTATATCTGATCTCCCCAGGACTCTGCATTCACTATATCTGATCTCCCCAGGACTCTGCATTCACTATATCTGATCTCCCCAGGACTCTGCATTCACTATATCTGATCTCCCCAGGACTCTGCATTCACTATATCTGATCTCCCCAGGACTCTGCATTCACTATATCTGATCCCCCCAGGACTCTGCATTAATTATATCTGATCCCCCCAGGACTCTGCATTCACTATATCTGATCCCCCCAGGACTCTGCATTAATTATATCTGATCCCCCCAGGACTCTGCATTCACTATATCTGATCTCCCCAGGACTCTGCATTCACTATATCCGATCTCCCCAGGACTCTGCATTCATTATATCCCATCCCCCCCATGACTCTGCATTCATTATATCTGATCTCCCCAGGACTCTGCATTCACTATATCTGATCCCCCCAGGACTCTGCATTCACTATATCTGATCTCCCCAGGACTCTGCATTCACTATATCTGATCTCCCCAGGACTCTGCATTCACTATATCTGATCTCCCCAGGACTCTGCATTCACTATATCTGATCTCCCCAGGACTCTGCATTCACTATATCTGATCTCCCCAGGACTCTGCAGTCACTATATCTGATCTCCCCAGGACTCTGCATTCACTATATCTGATCCCCCCAGGACTCTGCATTCACTATATCTGATCTCCCCAGGACTCTGCATTCACTATATCTGATCTCCCCAGGACTCTGCATTCACTATATCTGATCCCCCCCAGGACTCTGCATTCACTATATCTGATCTCCCCAGGACTCTGCATTCACTATATCTGATCCCCCCAGGACTCTGCATTCACTATATCTGATCTCCCCAGGACTCTGCATTCACTATATCTGATCTCCCCAGGACTCTGCATTCACTATATCTGATCTCCCCAGGACTCTGCATTCACTATATCTGATCTCCCCAGGACTCTGCATTCACTATATCTGATCTCCCCAGGGCTCTGCAGTCACTATATCTGATCTCCCCAGGACTCTGCATTCACTATATCTGATCCCCCCAGGACTCTGCATTCACTATATCTGATCTCCCCAGGACTCTGCATTCACTATATCTGATCTCCCCAGGACTCTGCATTCACTATATCTGATCCCCCCAGGACTCTGCATTAATTATATCTGATCCCCCCAGGACTCTGCATTCACTATATCTGATCTCCCCAGGGCTCTGCAGTCACTATATCTGATCTCCCCAGGACTCTGCATTCACTATATCTGATCTCCCCAGGACTCTGCATTCACTATATCTGATCTCCCCAGGACTCTGCATTCACTATATCTGATCTCCCCAGGACTCTGCATTCACTATATCTGATCTCCCCAGGACTCTGCATTCACTATATCTGATCTCCCCAGGACTCTGCATTCACTATATCTGATCTCCCCAGGACTCTGCATTCACTATATCTGATCTCCCCAGGACTCTGCATTCACTATATCTGATCTCCCCAGGACTCTGCATTCACTATATCTGATCTCCCCAGGACTCTGCATTCACTATATCTGATCTCCCCAGGACTCTGCATTCACTATATCTGATCTCCCCAGGACTCTGCATTCACTATATCTGATCTCCCCAGGACTCTGCATTCACTATATCTGATCCCCCCAGGACTCTGCATTTACTTTATTGTTTAAGACCGAATTGTCTTTTTGCCTGGAACTCCACTATAAAGTCATTGTAAAATTATGTATTTAGATTTTTAAAAAGATGATCTAATGCACAATGTTTCCTTTTGTAACTTTATTGTGGGAAATACCTGGATTATGGCGCTCACATGACCCGCCTGAGCTCTTCTTCCCCTCTCCGAATAATGCATAGGGAGGGGCCAAGATCCCCGCTGATGTCAGCCCTGCTCCGAGTACTGCAGAGGGAGGGGCCCCTGATGTCAGCCCCATTCTGAGCATTGCAGAGGGAGGGGCCACTGACGTCAGCTGGGAGGAGAGGAAAGGATCTCCAGTGGGTCACGTGAGCGTCCAGCGGCGCTGTGAATAAAGTATTTTCCAAATTTAAGTTACAAAGAGAGAAAACTGCACATTATATAATCTTTTTATAAAACGAGTTAAATGTTTTTACTAAGACTTAACTAGAGCTTATTTCCAGGGAAACCGAGTATTACCCCTTCACCTCTTCTGGGAAGGCTGTCCACAAGGTTTAGGAGTGTCTATGGGAATGTTTCACCGTTCTTTCCGAAGCCCATTTGTGAGGTCAGGCACTGATGTTGGACGAGAAGGCCTGGCTCACAGTCTCTGCTCTAATTCATCCCAAAGGTGTTCTATGGGGTTGAGGTCAGGACTCTGTGCAGGCCAGTCAAGTTCCTCCACCCAAAACTCGCTCATCCATGTCTTTATGGACCTTGCTTTGTGCACTGGTGGGCAGCCATGTTGGAACAACACAACAACCCCGGCTCCTCTAGGTAGGTAGGTGAGAACCTGAATTGTGAAGAAGGTGTTATTACAGGTAAAGTGGGGAAAAACATGAAGGGGGAGGGGGTGATGACTGAAGTTCCTATTTAAAGACATGTAAATTGTAAATATCAGAATGTCGCCTCCTGGCATTATAATTCGTTCCAATCTCTGTGGATCTGCGAGCATCAAAACATCATTTTCGCTTTTTTTTCTGCAAGAAAAAATAAATTGAACGTTCTTTTGAATTACAGGAAGGCTTAAAAAACGACAATATTAGGATAATCCTACGATGGATTCTGTGAATGTAAAACGCCATCAATCAGACGGCGTGAAATCCGACACCAGCGGGATTTCTCAATGTAAATAAAATCTTTCTCCTTTGTGCTGCGTTAAATCACTTAGAAACATGGATTGTTAGCGGCTCGGTGCAGCCCTGAGACGCATTTCCTGACAGATAATCCGAGCATCGGATCAGGACTGCGGAACCGGGCCTGGATTCAGTACAGCAATGCTGCCCCCTACAGGCTGGAGCGCTAATTACAATGCAGACTTTTCAGAGCAGGCGATACGTGCAAAATGCGTTGAGACAAATCCCATGACGATCGATCACCTAATACAACCAGTTCAGGGAAATTCTACAATCTGTTTATGGTGCATTTCTGGGCTTCCTGAGCAGATTTAACCAACCTGCCGCCTTGGGGCAATTTAGTTAATTTTTCACACATATGATCAGCATTATTTTTTTTATTTATTTATTTTTTTAATGGAAAATGACTTAGAACCCCCCAAACATTATTTTCTGAAAGCAGAGGCCCTGGAGAATAAAATGGTGGCTGATACAATTTTTTATGTCATACTACATTTATGCAGTCATTTAATAATTGCAGATTTTCAGGAAAAAATACACTAAAAACGAATTTTAGTGCACAGAAACTCGATAGAACACCCGATTTTTTATGGTAAAATATAAAAGAAAAACTAAAATAGGCGCTCTATTGCACTTCAAGCACTTTCTGTCCAGCACTTTATTTGATATTTTTAATGGACTATATACTAATTTTGTTTGGACTGCACTTTATCTCGCACCGTAGCACTGTAATCATTTTTGACATATTGCACCCTTATATGTATAAATTTATTATATATATATATTTTGTTTTCCTATCACTAGTGCACTTTATACATTTTTGATATTTATGAATTGGATGATTTATTTAATGATTGCAACATTTATTTATTCATTCACATTCCTGGTAGCGCTCGCTGTCTTTTACATTGTTTCATTTTGTGTTGGTTTTTACCTAAGGGAACAGCAGCTGCAGGTAGCACTGGTTGGTTTATATATATTTTTTAGCGCGGGTTTTAATTTTAATATTTTTACACTCTAAGATGATCCCCTAATTAACACATATAGAAAGTGATTATTGATCGGTGGGAGTTTATTGATAAGTGAACAGCTAGAGAAACTGAGATAAAAGACCGGATTTGATCTCAGCCACCTAAAAGGAAAAGTTATATGAAGAATATGTATAACAATACTCGCTGGGCTGTAAATAATGAATGTGCTTTAACCATTTATAAAGTGGTAGAGTACAGATATACTGGCTGGCTCGGCTGCACGGTGCTTCGCGGGAGCGTTCCTGGGGGCGAGCGCACGTGGCCGGAGGCACGCACCCGCCCCCACTAGGCAGCGGGAATGTCGATCCACGGGGCCGGCGGCTGCATTTGCTGCCGGGCACCCGCAATCACTCCCCGCTAAGAGAGAACGGCGGTCTGCTGTTGTAAACACAGCTGACCGTTGTTCACTCTGAAATGAACACAGAGCGCCTGTGATCCTTCTATGTAGGGGTCTCTGTATGGGGGAAGGACATGTGAAATGAACACAGAGACCCCTACATAGAAGGATCACAGGCGCTCTGTGTTCATTTCAGAGTGAACAACGGTCAGCTGTGTTTACAACAGCAGACCGCCGTTCTCTCTTAGCGGGGAGCGATCTCGGGTGCCCAGCGGTCATTGCAGCCACTGGACCCGCTGATTGGCTCCCCTGTGGCCAATCAGTACGTGTTTTCTAACTGTATGGGGGAAGGACATGTGAAATGAACACAGTTAGAAAACACGTACCGATTGGCCACAGGGGGAGCCAATCAGCGGGTCCAGTGGCTGCAATGTCCGCTGGGCACCCGTGATCGCTCCCTGTGGAGACAGAACAGCGGTCTGCTGTTGTAAACACGGCAGACCGCTTTTCTGTCAGTTATGAACACAGAGATCCTCCTATTTAGAAACACAGATCTCTGTGTTCATGCAGCAAGCCCATCCCTCCACCCCCTCACAGTTAGAAAGCTCCCCATAGGTTTACACCTAACCCTTTGATCACCCCCGGTGTTAACCCCTTCCCTGCCAGTGTCATTAGTACAGTGACAGTGCATATTTATAGCACTGATTACTGGAGTAATGTCACTGGTACCCCCAAAAGTGTCAAAAATGTCAGTTAGGGGTCCGATCTGTCCGCCGCAATGTCACAGTCCCGCTAAAAATCGCAGATCACCGCCATTACTAGTAAAAAAATAAATAAAAATGACATAAATCTTTCCCCTAGTTTGTAGATGTGATAACTTTTGCGCAAACCAATCAAAATACGCTTATTGGGATTTTTTTCCAAAAATATGTAGCAGAAAACAAATTGGCCTAAAATGGTGAAAAAATTGATTTTTATTTTTTTTGGGAATGTTTTATAGCAGAAAGTGAAAAATATTTTTTATTTTCAGAATTGTCTTTATTTTTTTGTTTATAGCGCAAAAAATAAAAATCGCAGAGGTGATCAAATACCACCAAAAGAAAGCTCTGTTTGTGGGAAAAAAAAGCACATCAATTTTATTTGAGTACAGCATCGCACGACTGCGCAAATGTCAGTTAAAGTAACGCAGTGCTGAATCGCAAAAAACGTCCCGGTCATTAAGGGGGTAAATCTTCCGGTCCAGAAGCTGCAAATTTGAGAAGAAGCTTTGAAAAGGCGTTGGGATGGTAAATCTCCAATGAGAAGGCAGTAATGGGGTGCGGATCTGTGTTTGATGCTGCGGTTGGTGAATCTTCTATGAGAAGGCAGTAATGGGGTGCGGATCTGTGTTTGATGCTGCGGTTGGTGAATCTCCTATGAGAAGGCAGTAATGGGGCGCGGATCTGTGTCTGATGGCGCGGTTGGTGAATCTCCTATGAGAAGGCAGTAATGGGGTGCGGATCTGTGTTTGATGCCGCGGTTGGTGAATCTCCTATGAGAAGGCAGTAATGGGTGTGGATCTATTTCTGATGGCGCGGTTGGTGAATCTCCTATGAGAAGGCAGTAATGGGGTGCGGATCTGTGTTTGATGGTGCGGTTGGTGAATCTCCTATGAGAAGGCAGTAATGGGGTGCGGATCTGTGTTTGATGCTGCGGTTGGTGAATCTCCTATGGGAAGGAAGTAATGGGGCGCGGATCTATTTCTGATGGCGCGGTTGGTGAATCTCCTATGAGAAGGCAGTAATGGGGTGTGGATCTGTGTCTGATGGCGCGGTTGGTGAATCTCCTATGAGAAGGCAGTAATGGGGCGCGGATCCATTTCTGATGGCGCGGTTGGTGAATCTCCTATGAGAAGGCAGTAATGGGGTGCGGATCTGTGTCTGATGGCGCGGTTGGTGAATCTCCTATGGGAAGGCAGTAATGGGGTGCGGATCTGTGTTTGATGGCGCGGTTAGTGAATCTCCTATGAGAAGGCAGTAATGGGTGCGGATCTGTGTCTGATGGCGCGGTTGGTGAATCTCCTATGGGAAGGCAGTAATGGGGCGCGGATCTGTTTCTGATCGCGCGGTTGGTGAATCTTCTATGAGAAGGCAGTAATGGGGCGCGGATCCATTTCTGATGGCGCGGTTGGTGAATCTCCTATGGGAAGGCAGTAATGGGGTGCGGATCTGTGTCTGATGGCGCGGTTGGTGAATCTCCTATGGGAAGGCAGTAATGGGGCGCGGATCTGTGTCTGATGGCGCAGTTGGTGAATCTCCTATGGGAAGGCAGTAATGGGGCGCGGATCTGTGTTTGATGCCGCGGTTGGTGAATCTCCTATGGGAAGGCAGTAATGGGGTGCGGATCTGTGTCTGATGGCGCGGTTGGTGAATCTTCTATGAGAAGGCAGTAATGGGGTGCGGATCTGTGTCTGATGGCGCGGTTGGTGAATCTTCTATGAGAAGGCAGTAATGGGGCGCGGATCTGTGTCTGATGGCGCGGTTGGTGAATCTCCTATGGGAAGGCAGTAATGGGGCGCGGATCTGTGTTTGATGCCGCGGTTGGTGAATCTCCTATGAGAAGGCAGTAATGGGGCGCGGATCTGTGTTTGATGCCGCGGTTGGTAAATCTCCGATGAGAAGGCAGTAATGGGTGCGGATCTGTGTTTGATGCGGCAGTTGGTGAATCTCCTATGAGAAGGCAGTAATGGGGTGCGGATCTGTGTTTGATGGTGCGGTTGGTGAATCTCCTATGAGAAGGCAGTAATGGGGTGCGGATCTGTGTTTGATGCTGCGGTTGGTGAATCTCCTATGGGAAGGAAGTAATGGGGCGCGGATCTATTTCTGATGGCGCGGTTGGTGAATCTCCTATGAGAAGGCAGTAATGGGGTGCGGATCTGTGTTTGATGCCGCGGTTGGTGAATCTCCTATGAGAAGGCAGTAATGGGTGCGGATCTGTGTTTGATGCTGCGGTTGGTGAATCTCCTATGGGAAGGAAGTAATGGGGCGCGGATCTGTGTTTGATGCCGCGGTTGGTGAATCTCCTATGAGAAGGCAGTAATGGGTGCGGATCTGTGTTTGATGGCGCGGTTGGTGAATCTCCTATGAGAAGGCAGTAATGGGGCGCGGATCTGTGTCTGATGGCGCGGTTGGTGAATCTCCTATGAGAAGGCAGTAATGGGGCGCGGATCTGTGTTTGATGCTGCGGTTGGTGAATCTCCTATGAGAAGGCAGTAATGGGTGCGGATCTGTGTTTGATGGCGCGGTTGGTGAATCTCCTATGAGAAGGCAGTAATGGGGCGCGGATCTGTGTTTGATGCTGCGGTTGGTGAATCTCCTATGAGAAGGCAGTAATGGGTGCGGATCTGTGTTTGATGGCGCGGTTGGTGAATCTCCTATGAGAAGGCAGTAATGGGGTGCGGATCTGTGTCTGATGGCGCGGTTGGTGAATCTCCTATGAGAAGGCAGTAATGGGGCGCGGATCTGTGTTTGATGCTGCGGTTGGTGAATCTCCTATGAGAAGGCAGTAATGGGTGCGGATCTGTGTTTGATGGCGCGGTTGGTGAATCTCCTATGAGAAGGCAGTAATGGGGTGCGGATCTGTGTCTGATGGCGCGGTTGGTGAATCTCCTATGGGAAGGCAGTAATGGGTGCGGATCTGTGTTTGATGGCGCGGTTGGTGAATCTCCTATGAGAAGGCAGTAATGGGGTGCGGATCTGTGTCTGATGGCGCGGTTGGTGAATCTCCTATGGGAAGGCAGTAATGGGTGCGGATCTGTGTTTGATGGCGCGGTTGGTGAATCACCTATGAGAAGGCAGTAATGGGGCGCGGATCTGTGTTTGATGGCGCGGTTGGTGAATCTCCTATGAGAAGGCAGTAATGGGTGCGGATCTGTGTTTGATGGCGCGGTTGGTGAATCTCCTATGAGAAGGCAGTAATGGGTGCGGATCTGTGTCTGATGGTGCGGTTGGTGAATCTCCTATGAGAAGGCAGTAATGGGGCGCGGATCTGTGTTTGATGCTGCGGTTGGTGAATCTCCTATGAGAAGGCAGTAATGGGTGCGGATCTGTGTTTGATGGCGCGGTTGGTGAATCTCCTATGAGAAGGCAGTAATGGGGCGCGGATCTGTGTTTGATGCCGCGGTTGGTGAATCTCCTATGAGAAGGCAGTAATGGGTGCGGATCTGTGTTTGATGCGGCAGTTGGTGAATCTCCTATGAGAAGGCAGTAATGGGGTGCGGATCTGTGTTTGATGGTGCGGTTGGTGAATCTCCTATGAGAAGGCAGTAATGGGGTGCGGATCTGTGTTTGATGCTGCGGTTGGTGAATCTCCTATGGGAAGGAAGTAATGGGGCGCGGATCTGTGTTTGATGCCGCGGTTGGTGAATCTCCTATGAGAAGGCAGTAATGGGTGCGGATCTGTGTTTGATGGCGCGGTTGGTGAATCTCCTATGAGAAGGCAGTAATGGGGCGCGGATCTGTGTCTGATGGCGCGGTTGGTGAATCTCCTATGAGAAGGCAGTAATGGGGCGCGGATCTGTGTTTGATGCTGCGGTTGGTGAATCTCCTATGAGAAGGCAGTAATGGGTGCGGATCTGTGTTTGATGGCGCGGTTGGTGAATCTCCTATGAGAAGGCAGTAATGGGGCGCGGATCTGTGTTTGATGCTGCGGTTGGTGAATCTCCTATGAGAAGGCAGTAATGGGTGCGGATCTGTGTTTGATGGCGCGGTTGGTGAATCTCCTATGAGAAGGCAGTAATGGGGTGCGGATCTGTGTCTGATGGCGCGGTTGGTGAATCTCCTATGAGAAGGCAGTAATGGGGCGCGGATCTGTGTTTGATGCTGCGGTTGGTGAATCTCCTATGAGAAGGCAGTAATGGGTGCGGATCTGTGTTTGATGGCGCGGTTGGTGAATCTCCTATGAGAAGGCAGTAATGGGGTGCGGATCTGTGTTTGATGGCGCGGTTGGTGAATCTCCTATGGGAAGGCAGTAATGGGTGCGGATCTGTGTTTGATGGCGCGGTTGGTGAATCTCCTATGAGAAGGCAGTAATGGGGTGCGGATCTGTGTCTGATGGCGCGGTTGGTGAATCTCCTATGGGAAGGCAGTAATGGGTGCGGATCTGTGTTTGATGGCGCGGTTGGTGAATCTCCTATGAGAAGGCAGTAATGGGGTGCGGATCTGTGTCTGATGGCGCGGTTGGTGAATCTCCTATGGGAAGGCAGTAATGGGTGCGGATCTGTGTTTGATGGCGCGGTTGGTGAATCTCCTATGAGAAGGCAGTAATGGGGCGCGGATCTGTGTTTGATGGCGCGGTTGGTGAATCTCCTATGAGAAGGCAGTAATGGGTGCGGATCTGTGTCTGATGGTGCGGTTGGTGAAGTGTAACAGACAGGAGAGCGCTGGTCCCATGCCATGCAGAGTGAAATGGTGGCAGCGATGGAGCGCAGCCAGCAGGTAATTACAGAGAGGATTCTGCAATGCTGCATCTGTCACCTGCAGAGGGGGGGAGGGGGGTGTCATCGCTCTCCGCTTTGCTGATCCATCCCGTGTCCTCCCACCATCTGCCTCTCATTTGGAGGACTCGTTAGAGTTTCTCACTGGAGCTGCGCCTGCACTTCTTCACATCAGTGATTTTAAAGCGTTACTCCACCTTAACCAAAAAAACTGCAGAACTTAGGAAATCCCAAACTTTGGGTTGTCACCAGAAGAGGAATAGAGGGGAAATCTTCCAATGGGGACACTAGTTGTGGTGACAACCAGGGATTTCCTCTCACTTCCTGTTGTGGTTATAAGACAGGAAGCGAAGGGAAATCTCAGCAATGGGACACAGTTGGCAAAAAGCTGACAGGGATTATAACCCCCCCCCCCCCCCATTACTCTATCCAAAATGAAGAAAGTTCTGCCCTTACAGCAAAGTACACACACAGACATTGTTCTACAGACTTCACTGCTCTCTGACATTAAAGTGATTGTAAAGACAGACGGTGCATTCTATGCATTAAAAAAAAAGCCTTCTGTGTGCCCCCCCCCCCGGCCCCATTGGCTCTCGCTGCTGTCAATTATAGTCAATCAGCCAATGAGGAGAGAAAGGGGGCGTGGCCAGGTTGCGGCTCTGTGTCTGAATGGACTCGGCTCAGGTGCCCCCATATAAAGCTGCTTGTTGTGGGGGCACTCAGCAGGAAGGAGGGGCCAGGAGAGCCAAAGAGGGACTCAAGAAGGGGAGGATCCGGGCTACTTTACAAATCGCTTTAACCGCTTGGCAACCAGCGCCACACCGGAACGTCGCTGGACTTCAACTGGTTATACTGGGATAACGCCGCAGCTGCAGGAATCCCCCCCGGTGTCATTTTGTAGAGTCAGCGGTCGGCTCTCTTGTAAGGCTGGACTCACATATATGAGAATTGGATGAGGGTTTCCTTATTGATAAATCCTATAGGATTGATATAGAGCTGACAGTTTACGCAGCACTTTACAATATGAGGGTAGACAATACAAATACAATTCACTTTAGTATAGGAGGAGTTAGGGATGCACTGATCTGATATGAGGATCGGATATCGGCACCGATACTGCCACAATAGCTGGATCGGGGAATCGGTAAAATTAACCGATCCACGGGCCGATCCGGTTTTGCTGAGTCCCAGCTCAGCTGTCCCTTACTTGCCTGGAGCCGCTACTTCCTGTATAGTTCGGCTCACAGGCGGAGTCATATCAGATGAACTCCGCCTGTGATAGGAGGAGCCGTACACAGGAAGCAGCGGCTTTGCTCTGTACTGCAGCCGCATGCTTTATGTGTGTAGTTCTGGATCGGTATCGGCAGATACACAATGCCAGGGTATCGGTATCAGCAGATACACAATGCCAGGTATCGGTATCAGCAGATACACAATGCCAGGGTATCGGTATCGGCAGATACACAATGCCAGGTATCGGTATCAGCAGATACACAATGCCAGGGTATCGGTGTCAGCAGATACACAATGCCAGGGTATCGGTGTCAGCAGATACACAATGCCAGGGTATCGGTGTCAGCAGATACACAATGCCAGGGTATCGGTATCAGCAGATACACAATGCCAGGGTATCGGTATCAGCAGATACACAATGCCAGGGTATCGGTATCAGCAGATACACAATGCCAGGTATCGGTATCAGCAGATACACAATGCCAGGGTATCAGCAGATACACAATGCCAGGGTATCGGTATCAGCAGATACACAATGCCAGGGTATCGGTATCAGCAGATACACAATGCCAGGGTATCGGTATCAGCAGATACACAATGCCAGGTATCGGTATCAGCAGATACACAATGCCAGGGTATCGGTGTCAGCAGATACACAATGCCAGGGTATCGGTGTCAGCAGATACACAATGCCAGGGTATCGGTGTCAGCAGATACACAATGCCAGGGTATCGGTATCAGCAGATACACAATGCCAGGGTATCGGTATCAGCAGATACACAATGCCAGGGTATCGGTATCAGCAGATACACAATGCCAGGGTATCGGTATCAGCAGATACACAATGCCAGGGTATCGGTATCAGCAGATACACAATGCCAGGTATCGGTATCAGCAGATACACAATGCCAGGGTATCAGCAGATACACAATGCCAGGGTATCGGTATCAGCAGATACACAATGCCAGGGTATCGGTATCAGCAGATACACAATGCCAGGTATCGGTATCGGTAGATACACAATGCCAGGTATCGGTATCAGCAGATACACAATGCCAGGGTATCGGTGTCAGCAGATACACAATGCCAGGGTATCGGTATCGGCAGATACACAATGCCAGGGTATCGGGACAAGAAAAGTTGAATCCCTAGAAGGAGTCAGAGGGCCCGGCTGGTTAGAGTTTGTAGAACAGCTGGACTTTATTGGGGGTAATCAGAGGCACTTAAAGCGGAGTTCCGGCTGCTTTTGCGTTTATTAAATGTCAGCAACTACAAAAAGTGAATCTTCTGACTATAATAAACTCTCACCTGTCCCGGGATCCAGCGATGCAGCCGACGGGAGCCTCGGCTCTCCCCCTCCTCTCCCCGGCATCTCTAGTGTGGGCACCCGGCTGGGACAGATTGTGACTTCACAGCCAGATGGGCACTGCACATGTGCGAGTCACGCTGCGCCTCCTTAGTGGTTGGACATTCTTCTGAGACCTGTGACGTTTCCCAGAAGATTGCAGGGGGGGGGGGGACTTCTGCTCAAGCCGCCTAGGCAGCGAAAGCAGAAGTGGGATGGGGGGGGGTCCCTGTCAAATGTAGGTACCGGCTCCCCCCCCCCCCAAAAAATGACATGCCAAATATGACGTGTCAGGAGTACTTAAAGCAGAACTTCCCCTTTTGGGTGGAACTCCGCTTTAAATGATGGCAGGTGTGAACTGACTCCTATCTAACATGAGTTTGAATGTTTGCTTAACCACTTAAGCCCCGGAGGATTTGGCTGCTAAAAGACCAGGGGGTTTTTTGCGATTTTTTACTGCGTGACTTTAACTGACAATTGCGAGGTCGTGCGACGCTGTACCTAAACGAATTTGGCGTCCTTTTTTTCCCACAAACAGAGCTTTCTTTTGGTGGTATTTGATCACCTGTGCGATTTTTTGATCACGCGCTATAAACAAAAAAACAGCGTCAATTTTGCAAAAATAACAATATTTTTCACATTTTTTTATATGAAATTCCCCCCCAAAAAATGTAAAAATCAAAATTTTTTAACATTTTCGGCCAATTTGTTTTATGCTACATATGTTTGGTAAAAAAAAAAAAAAAAAAAAAAAAATCGCAAAAAGCCTATTTTGATTGGTTTGCGCAAAAGTTATCGCGTTTACTAACAAAGGGAAAGATTTTTGTCATTTTTGGTGTTTTTTTTTTAAAGCGTAATGGCGGCGATCTGCGATTTTTTTTGCGGGACTGCGACATTGGGGCGGACAGATCGGACCCCTGACTGACATTATGGACACTTTTGGGGTTACCAGTGACATTACTGCAGTAATCAGTGCTATACATATGCACTGTTACTGTAAAAATGAGACTGGCAGGGAAGGGGTTAACTGTATTGGAGAGGGAGGGGTTAAGTGTGTCCTAGGGGCGTGTTTCTAACTGTGATGGGACATTGCTATTGGTGTAAAAACAGAGATCAACGGTCCTACATAGTAGAACCGTCTGATCTTCATTTTTACACAGGGAAGAATGACAGGCGGCTTGTTTACATCAGCCGCTCCGCCTTTCTCCCTTCACTGGAGCGATCGTAGTGTGACCGGCGGACGATCGGGTCCACCGGTCACACGCACTGACTTGTCAGTGAACGAGCCGTGGCGGGCGCACGCCCACCCGCAATTGGCTCACAAGTCAGTGACAGGCGAGTGACGTATCCATACGTCACTCTGCCTGGCCGGGGCTGACTGCCGCAGTATATAGTCGTGCGGCGGTCGGCAACTGGTTAAAGCGGGTGTAAACCGCTGCACTTTTTTTTTCCTTACCTGCAAGGCAAAGGCATAATGTGCTAGTATGCATCACATACTAGCACATTATGTTAAACTTACCTGAAAATGAAGCGATCCAGCAATGCGATCGCTGGCGGGAGCATCCATCTCTACCTGGTCTTCCTTTCGGGTTCGCGGCTCGGGCTCTGTGACTGGCTGGAGCCGCAATGACATCACTCCTGCGCATGCGCACGGGAGCCGCCAGTCACTGCACAGGGCTCTGAGGAAACGGCACAGACGACCGATCCTTCAGAGCGCATTCACCAGTGATGTAACCGACTGCTAGCTCAGTAAATATCTCCTAAACGGTGCAAATTCAGGAGATATTTACACTACCGATAGCTAAAACCTAAAGATGGAAGTTTACTTCCTCTGTAATTCTGAACACAGCTACACCCCCAGTTATAGGAGGGTGTGCACACTTATGCAACCACATTATTTTAGTTCTTTATTTTTTCTTCCCCCCTAAAAGATTTCAGATTGTTTTTCATCTTTGTTTTAGTTTTTAGGTCACATTAAAAGGTGGAAAAAGTTCTGGAATGATTTATCTTTGTCTTATTGTTTTACATCACAGAAAGCGGACATTTTACCCTGGGGTGTGTAGACTTATAGTATGTGTAATCCCTATATCATTAGTGCCATCTAGTGGCCATATGGGTAATAGCGCACCTGTGCATTAACAAAGCTTTCAGGAGGAGCGCACCAAGGAAGGTTTTCTGTGAAATAAGATAAAATTGCAAAGGGATTTTTTTGTAACAAATTGGCCATCAAACTATTGGGGGCAAAGACTGCAAAAATATTCATTTGTTGGAGAGTTTTGTTCTTCTTTAACTCTTTAAAAAATCATTTTAGGCCTAAAGATGACATAAAACCCCCCAAACATTGTACGAACCTGGCAGCGAAGGGTCAATTCCCCCCCCCCCATACTGTGGGGCTGTGCTGGCACTGCATGGGTTAACTGTTGGGTTTTTTTAGGGGGGGGGGACACAGAAACTATACCCACCGGATCCTCCAGAAACCCCCCCCCCCCCCCCCATGTCCAGCAGTGGACTGCTCCTGACATCCTCATATCCAGAGCCACTCTATGGGTGTTGCTGATGTCAGAATCAGTCCGCCGCCCAGGAGAGATAGACCGCGGGGGGAGGGGGGGGTAATTCCCTACATCAGGGGGGTCAGACTCAATTTCATCAGCATTATGGTTGCCCCCAAAGGGTGGTCAAGAGTCACCCACCCTTACTTATGTTACAATGCACTCCCTTACCTTATGCTGCTGCCAGGAAGAAGATGCGGGTGGATCTGGGAATTGGAGGGTCTGGAGGAGAACCAGAGGAGGGCTGGAGTCAGCTTCCAGAGTCTGCTGAATGCTGAGACCAGGGGAGGCAGGGGGAAGGTGGTGCAGGATCTGTAGGAGTTCTACCCTCCTCTACTGCGCACTGCTGAGAAGGGGGGAAGGGGTGCTCAAGACGAGCCTTTCTGCCGCTTGCACAGAGGAGTACAGGATCTGGCAAAGAAGTTCTGTCCTCTCTGCGGCCGACTACTGAGACAAGGTGGAGGCAGAGATAAAGGGGGATGCCGCAGTCAGGGCCGGTGCTAGACTATTTTGCACCCTAGGCAGGATCAGCCAGTTGCACCCCCCCCTAACAAAAAAAACTGTACACATTGCCCCCCTTTCTGCACATAATGCCCCCCTAACCATACACACCCTTCCTGTACACACTGCTCCCCCCCCTGTCCTGCACATACTCCCCCCCTTTAACCCCACACCCCCCTTCCTGTACACACTGCTCCCCCCCCCATCCTGCACATACTCCCCCCCTTTAACCTCACACCCCCCTTCCTATACACACTGCCCCCATTTAACCCCACACCCCCCTTCCTATACACACTGCTCTCCCCCGTCCTGCACATACTCCCCCCATTTAACCCCACACCCCCTTCCTGTACACACTGCTCTCCCCCGTCCTGCACATACCCTAAACCCTAAATCCCCCTTCCGATACACACTGCCCCCATTTAACCCCACACCCCCCTTCCTATACACACTGCTCCCCCCCCCCCCGTCCTGCACATACTCCCCCCCCCTTTAACCCTAAATCCCCCTTCCGATACACACTGCCCCCATTTAACCCCACACCCCCCTTCCTGTGCACACTGCCCCCTCTCTGGAGGTGATATCAACCGGGGAGGAGGAGGTGACAGAAGAGGAATGTGGCACTGTTCATGGCTGCACCCTAGGTGGCAGTGTGCCCTAGGCGGCTGCCTAGTTTGCCTAGTGGTAGCACCGGCCCTGGCAGCGGCTGCAGGAGAGGTGCGAGGACCACATGAAATGGCCTGGGGGGGGGGGCGCATTTGGCCCGCGGGCTTTGTGTTTAACACCTGTGCACTAGACAAAAGCGAGTTCTTCTTTAAAGTGGAGTTCCAACCAAAAGTATAACTTCCACTTATCTGCTCCCCCCCCCCCCTCCGGTGCCACATTTGGTCCCTTTCAGGGGGGTGGGGTACCTGTTTTTGACAGGCAGCCTTCCCCACTTCCGGGAGACAGCGCTGCGGCACTATCCCTCAAAAGTTCGGTGCCCTTTCTCCTTCCCCTCACCAGTGAGCCAATGAGAATGCTCAGTGCGCTTCGCACATGCGCAGCAGGGAACCGGCTGTAAAGCAGAAAGGCTTCATTGCCGGTTTCCCTCAGAGAGAATGGCGGCTGCAGCCGGAAGCCGATCTGAAAATCAGCCGAGGTGCCGACATTTCACAGTTGGAATTCCTCTTTAAGGCTCTCATGAAGAATATGAAGAATCTCCCAGCATGCCCTCTGATTGGGCAGAAAACGCAGCGGCAGTGCGAAGCGACTATTACCTCTGAAGGGGGCTGAGTACCAGAAGGGGGTGGAGACGACCGGCGGGACGCTGTGATAAGTGCGTTACATCTGGTAATAGAAACCTGAAAACCCCGGAGCTCAACAAATCAGCCGATTGTTAGAAGTGTGACGCACGTCATGTGATAGCGTAATCCACATTAACCCCTTCCCCCCTGAGGGGAAAACAAATCTTCATGTCTAAGCACAAGTTTCCACCCTCTGTGCACAAATCCTCATCCTTCTCCCCCCCCCCTTCTAGCACAAATCCTCATCCTTCACCCCCCTTTCCAGCACAAATCCTCATCCTTCTCCCCCCCCCCCTTCTAGCACAAATCCTCATCCTTCTCCCCCCCCCCTTCTAGCACAAATCCTCATCCTTCTCCCCCCCCCTTCTAGCACAAATCCTCATCCTTCTCCCCCCCCCCTTCTAGCACAAATCCTCATCCTTCTCCCCCCCCCCCCCTTCTAGCACAAATCCTCATCCTTCAACCCTCTTTCCAGCACAAATCCTCATCCTTCAACCCCCCCTTCTAGCACAAATCATCATCCTTCACCCCCCTTTCCAGCACAAATCCTCATCCTTCACCCCCCTTTCCAGCACAAATCCTCATCCTTCAACCCCCTTTCCAGCACAAATCCTCATCCTTCAACCCCCCCTTCTAGCACAAATCATCATCCTTCACCCCCCTTTACAGCATAAATCCTCATCCTTCTCCCCCCCCCCTTCTAGCACAAATCATCATCCTTCACCCCCCTTTCCAGCACAAATCCTCATCCTTCACCCCCCTTTCCAGCACAAATCCTCATCCTTCACCCCCCTTTCCAGCACAAATCCTCATCCTTCACCCCCCTTTCCAGCACAAATCCTCATCCTTCAACCCCCTTTCCAGTACAAATCCTCATCCTTCTCCCCCCCCCCCCCTTCTAGCACAAATCATCATCCTTCACCCCCCTTTACAGCATAAATCCTCATCCTTCTCCCCCCCCCCTTTCCAGCACAAATCCTCATCCTTCACCCCCCTTTCCAGCACAAATCCTCATCCTTCTCCCCCCCTTCTAGCACAAATCATCATCCTTCACCCCCCTTTCCAGCACAAATCCTCATCCTTCTCCCCCTCCCCTTCTAGCACAAATCATCATCCTTCACCCCCCTTTACAGCATAAATCCTCATCCTTCCCCCCCCCCCTTCTAGCACAAATCCTCATCCTTCACCCCCCTTTCCAGCACAAATCCTCATCCTTCAACCCCCTTTCCAGCACAAATCCTCATCCTTCTCCCCCCCCCTTCTAGCACAAATCATCATCCTTCACCCCCCTTTACAGCATAAATCCTCATCCTTCTCCCCCCCCCCCCTCTAGCACAAATCCTCATCCTTCACCCCCCTTTCCAGCACAAATCCTCATCCTTCTCCCCCCTTTACAGCATAAATCCTCATCCTTCTTTCCCCCCCCCCCTTCTAGCACAAATCCTCATCCTTCACCCCCCTTTCCAGCACAAATCCTCATCCTTCACCCCCCTTTCCAGCACAAATCCTCATCCTTCTCCCCCCCCCCCTTCTAGCACAAATCATCATCCTTCACCCCCCTTTATAGCATAAATCCTCATCCTTTATCCCCCTTTCCAGCACAAATCCTCATCCTTTATCCCCCTTTCCAGCACAAATCCTCATCCTTCACCCCCCTTTCCAGCACAAATCCTCATCCTTCACCCCCCTTTCCAGCACAAATCATCATCCTTCACCCCCCTTTACAGCATAAATCCTCATCCTTCTCCCCCCCCCCCTTCTAGCACAAATCATCAGCCTTCACCCCCCTTTCCAGCACAAATCATCATCCCTCACCCCCCTTTACAGCATAAATCCTCATCCTTCTCCCCCCCCCCCTTCTAGCACAAATCCTCATCCTTTATCCCCCTTTCCAGCACAAATCCTCATCCTTCATCCCTCTGTGCACAAATCTTCATCCTTCACCCCCCTTTACAGCATAAATCCTCATCCTTCTCCCCCCCCCCCTTCTAGCACAAATCATCATCCTTCACCCCCCTTTCCAGCACAAATCCTCATCCTTCACCCCCCTTTCCAGCACAAATCCTCATCCTTCTCCCCCTCCCCTTCTAGCACAAATCATCATCCTTCACCCCCCTTTACAGCATAAATCCTCATCCTTCTCCCCCCCCCCTTCTAGCACAAATCATCATCCTTCACCCCCCTTTCCAGCACAAATCCTCATCCTTCACCCCCCTTTCCAGCACAAATCCTCATCCTTCTCCCCCTCCCCTTCTAGCACAAATCATCATCCTTCACCCCCCTTTACAGCATAAATCCTCATCCTCCCCCCCCCCTTCTAGCACAAATCCTCATCCTTCACCCCCCTTTCCAGCACAAATCCTCATCCTTCAACCCCCTTTCCAGCACAAATCCTCATCCTTCTCCCCCCCCCCCCCCCTCTAGCACAAATCATCATCCTTCACCCCCCTTTACAGCATAAATCCTCATCCTTCTCCCCCCCCTTCTAGCACAAATCCTCATCCTTCACCCCCATTTCCAGCACAAATCCTCATCCTTCTCCCCCCTTTCCAGCACAAATCCTCATCCTCCCCCCCCCCCTTCTAGCACAAATCCTCATCCTTCACCCCCCTTTCCAGCACAAATCCTCATCCTTCACCCCCCTTTCCAGCACAAATCATCATCCTTCACCCCCCTTTACAGCATAAATCCTCATCCTTCCCCCCCCCTTCTAGCACAAATCCTCATCCTTCACCCCCCTTTCCAGCACAAATCCTCATCCTTCAACCCCCTTTCCAGCACAAATCCTCATCCTCCCCCCCCCCCCCTTCTAGCACAAATCATCATCCTTCACCCCCCTTTACAGCATAAATCCTCATCCTTCTCCCCCCCCTTCTAGCACAAATCCTCATCCTTCACCCCCATTTCCAGCACAAATCCTCATCCTTCCCCCCCCCCCTCCTAGCACAAATCATCATCCTTCACCCCCCTTTACAGCATAAATCCTCATCCTTCTTCCCCCCCCCCCCTTCTAGCACAAATCCTCATCCTTCACCCCCCTTTCCAGCACAAATCCTCATCCTTCACCCCCCTTTCCAGCACAAATCATCATCCTTCACCCCCCTTTACAGCATAAATCCTCATCCTTCCCCCCCCCCCCCCTTCTAGCACAAATCCTCATCCTTTATCCCCCTTTCCAGCACAAATCCTCATCCTTCATCCCTCTGTGCACAAATCTTCATCCTTCACCCCCCTTTACAGCACAAATCCTCATCCTTCACCCCCCTTTCCAGCACAAATCCTCATCCTTCACCCCCCTTTCCAGCACAAATCCTCATCCTTCATCCCTCTGTGCACAAATCCTCATCCTTCATCCCCCCCTTTCAGCACAAATCCTCCTCCATTCATTAATTTTGTATCGGTGCATTCCTCCTCGTAGTCACACAGGGGCGCTCACTCCCGCACTCTGTGAATGGCTTCAGCCCCCCCTCTGTGATAGCCAGGTGTGTGCAGGTAAGCAGAGTCCTATATACACAGTGCAAACCCGGGACCTGCGGCTCTATGCATGGAAATGCTGCATTCCGATTGGTATGTACGGTCTGCCTGCATGCAGCGGTCGATGATGTCACAAGGGGGTGGTGTCATCGAGTGGCCCCCGCCCCCCTTAGCTATTTATCCACTTGACCTCCGTAAGGTTTTACCCCCTTAATGACCAGGCCATATTCTGCGATTCGGCACTGCGTTACTTTAACTGACAATTGCGCGGTCGTGCGACGCTGAACCCAAATATAATTGATGTCCTTTTTTTCCCACAAACAGAGATTTCTTTGGGGGTATTTGATCACCTCTGCGATTTTTATTTTTTGCTCTATAAACAAAAAAAGAGCGACAATTGTTGGGGGACACATCGAAGGTACAAGAGGAACTACATGAGACCCCCGAGCGACAGAACATTATCCTGCCGAAACTCACCAGCAAATTTCTTCTGACTTTCATAATCCTGGGAGCAAGGAACTGGGAAGAACTTGTGTTGTATGGCTTCCTGCTGGGGGGCTAAGACCCCCATTCCGTCCCCTCCCGGATATTCCCACAGGATGCAAAATACCGAGACCGCCAGAAATGTGAACAGCGCCCCCCAGAGGACGCGACTCCTCCATGATGTCCTATGAGCTCTACTCTTCTTACTCCTAGAAGGAAATGAAAACAGCATAATTATAGAAGGGTGAATGTGGGGGTACAGGGTGAGAAGGGTGAATGTGGGGGTACAGGGTGAATGTGGGGTTACAGGGTAAGAATAATGAATGCGGGGGTACAGGGTAAATGTGAGGGTACAGGGTGAGAAGGGTGAGGGTACAGGGTGAGAAGGGTGAATGTGGGGGTACAGGGTGAGAAGGGTGAATGTGGGGGTACAGGGTGAGAAGGGTGAAAGTGGGGGTACAGGGTGAGAAGGGTGAATGTTGGGGTACAGGGTGAGAAGGGTGAATGTGGGGGTACAGGGTGAGAAAGGTGAATGTGGGGGTACAGGGTGAGAAGGGTGAATGTAAGAACAGGATGAGAAGGGTGAAAGTGGGGGTACAGGGTAAAAAGGGTAAATGTGGGGGTGCAGGGTGAGAAGGGTGAAAGTGAGGGTACAGGGTTAATGTGGGGGTACAGGGTGAGAAGGGTGAATGTGAGGATACAGGGTGAAAAGGGTGAATGGGGGGTACAGGGTGAGAAGGGTGAATGTGGGGGTACAGGGTGAAAAGGGAGAATGGGGGGTACAGGGTGAGAAGGGTGAATGTGAGGGTACAGGGTGAGAAGGGTGAATGTGGGGGTACAGGGTGAATGTGGGGTAATGGGGTATAGGGTGTGATATGGCTATATGTGGAAGTATAGGGGGTGAGAAGGGAGAATATTGGGGTCAATGGGGTGATAAGGGTATATGTGGGGGTACAAGGGGTGAGAAGGGTATACAGGGGTTAATAAGATTATAGAAAGAAGTATATTGGGGTACTGGAGATGAGAAGAGAGATATTGGGGTAAAGGGGGTGATAAGGGTATATATGGAGGATGAGAAGAGAGTATATTGGGGTACAGGGGGTGATCATCCCCAAAAAGACTCCCAGCTGTAATTGCAGGGAAAGGCGGTTCTACAGAGTATTGACTCCGGGGGGTGAATACAAATGCAGCCACACTTTTCACAGATTTATTTGTATCATTTATCATTTTCCTTCCACTTCACAATTATGGCCACTTTGTGTCGTCTATCACATAAAATCCCAATAAAATACATTTCTGGGGGTAACATGAGAAAATGTGGGAAATTTCAAGGGGTTTGAATACTTTTTCAAGGCGCTGTATGGAGATTGAGAAGGGAGTGTATTGGGGTACAGGGGATGATAAGGGTATATATGGAAGATGGGAATGGAGTATATTGGGGTACAGGGGGTAATGAGGGTATATTTTGGAGTTCAGGGGGTGAGAAGGGAGTATTCTGGAGTTCAGGGGGTAATAAGTGTATATTTTGGGGTACAGGGGATGAGAAGGGAGTATATTGGGGTACGGGGGTGATAGGGTATATATTGGGGTGCAGGGGATGATAAGGGTATATACGGAGGATGAGCAGGGAGTATATTGGAGTACAGCAGGTGATAAGGGTATATATGAAAAATAAGAAGGGGGATAATGGGGTACATGGGGTGATAAGGGAACATATAGAGAATGAGAAGGGAGTATATTGGGGTACAGGGGGTGAAAGGGTATATATGGGGATAAGAAGGGGGTATATTGGGATCGGGGGTTGATAAAGGTGTATATGGAGGATGAGAAGGGAGTATATTGGGGTACAGGGGTGATAACGGGGAATTTGAGGTACAGAGGGTGAGAAGGGTGTATATGGAGGATGAGAATGGAGTATATTGGGGTACAGAGGGTGATGTATGTATATGGAGGATGAGAAGGGGGATATTGGGGTACAGTGGGTGAGAAGGGTGTATATGAAGGATGGGAAGGGAGTATATTGGGGTACAGAGGGTGATGTGTGTGTGTGTATATGTAGGATAAGAAGGGGGATATTGGGGTACAAGGGGTGATAAGGGTATATATGGAGGATAAGAAGGGGGATATTGGGGATACAGGGGGGTAAATATGGGATGGGGGTGAGAATGGTACATACAGAGGTATGGGGGAGTCACATGGGTAGATATGGGGGTACAGGGGGTGAGAAGGGTATATGTTGGGGATACAGAGGGGTAAATAGGATGGGGGTTGGAGAGAGTGGTACATACAGAGGTATGGGGGGGTCACAGGGGTAGATATGGGGGTACAGGGGGTGAGAATGGTATATCTTGTGGATATAGGGGGTCACATGGGTAGATATTGGGGTACAGAGGGTGAGAAGGGTATCTGTTGGGGATATAGAGGGTCACATGGGTAGATATTGGGGTACAGGGGATGAGAAGGGTATATGTTGGGGATATAGGGGGTCACAGGGGTAGATATTGGGGTACAGGGGATGAGAAGGTTATATGTTGGGGATATAGGGGGTCACATGGGTAGATATTGGGGTACAGGGGATGAGAAGGTTATATGTTGGGGATATAGGGGGTCACATGGGTAGATATGGGGGTACAGGGGATGAGAAGGGTATATCTTGTGGATATAGGGGGTCACAGGGGTAGATATGGGGGTACAGGGGGTGAGAAGGGTATATGTTGGGGATATAGGGGGGTCACAGGGGTAGATATTGGGGTACAGGGGATGAGAAGGTTATATGTTGGGGATATAGGGGGGTCACATGGGTAGATATGGGGGTACAGGGGGAGGTGAAAGCTGATGCCTCCCATATGTGTCCTCCCTCTCCCGCCATGATGTCACCCTCCACCCCTTACACCGTCCCGGCGGCTGTCACTCCCTCCCCCTCTCCTCACCCCGGTCTTCCTCCCGCTGTCCTCCGGTTAGGCCCCGTTAGATCCCCGTTCTCTCCCGGTACTCGAGCCTGGCGCCGGCTTCTGGTTGCCATAGTGACAGCTCACTGGAGCCCGGGGATGCACGTGGAGATCGTAGATTGGCCAGGCCCGCGCGGATAAGGCTGAGCAATCGAGCCCGGAGGAGCTGCAATCATGATGAAGGGGTGAGAGATGGACGAGGGTGCTGAGTGCCTGACCCTATATTACCCCCCCTAGGGTAATCATTGGGGTATCAGAGAGCAGACATAACAACGTAGTTTAATTTACCCCCTGGGGTAATCATTGGGGTACAGACATTACATCACAGAATATTCTACCCCTGGGGTGTCATAGAGCACACATAACATAGGATTATTTACCCCCCCGGAATATCAGGGGTACAGACATTACAATACAGAATAATCTACCCCCTGGGGTGTCAGAGAGCACACATAACATAGGATTATTTACCCCCCCCCCCCCCAGGGTATCATGGGGGGCAAGCATTACATAGGCTTATTTACTCCCCGGGGTATCGGGTGCAGATATAACATGAAAATGATGATTTTGCTACATTAGAATAATCCGAGCTCTGTAATCGTTTCCCATTCTTTCCTTGCTCAGGCGTCTGAGATAACACTTTTATTTCCTGACAATAAAAGAATTTGTGGGAGCGCGGTGTCCCCCCCCCCCCCATACAGAGAATATCTGGGAGCGCGGTGTCCCCCCCCCCCCCCATACAGAGAATATCTGGGAGCGCGGTGTCCCCCCCCCCCCCATACAGAGAATATCTGGGAGCGCGGTGTCCCCCCCCCCCCCCCCATACAGAGAATATCTGGGAGTGCGGTGTCCCCCCCCCCCCATACAGAGAATATCTGGGAGCGCGGTGTCCCCCCCCCCCCATACAGAGAATATCTGGGAGCGCGGTGTCCCCCCCCCCCCATACAGAGAATATCTGGGAGCGCGGTGTCCCCCCCCCCCCCCATACAGAGAATATCTGGGAGCGCGGTGTCCCCCCCCCCCCATACAGAGAATATCTGGGAGCGCGGTGTCCCCCCCCCCCCCATACAGAGAATATCTGGGAGCGCGGTGTCCCCCCCCCCATACAGAGAATATCTGGGAGCGCGGTGTCCCCCCCCCCCCCCCATACAGAGAATATCTGGGAGCGCGGTGTCCCCCCCCCCATACAGAGAATATCTGGGAGCGCAGTGTCCCCCCCCCCCCCCCATACAGAGAATATCTGGGAGCGCGGTGTCCCCCCCCCCCCCCATACAGAGAATATCTGGGAGCGCGGTGTCCCCCCCCCCCCCCATACAGAGAATATCTGGGAGCGCGGTGTCCCCCCCCCCCCCCATACAGAGAATATCTGGGAGCGCGGTGTCCCCCCCCCCCCCCCATACAGAGAATATCTGGGAGCGCGGTGTCCCCCCTCCATACAGAGAATATCTGGGAGCGCGGTGTCCCCCCATACAGATATTCTCTGTATGGCATGATGGGAATTGTAGTTCCTGAACACCTGGAGGGCCATAGTTTGAAGACCCCTGCTCTAGAGGGATCCCACAGGTATAGTATATACAGTCAGGGAAAAAAGTATTTGATCCCCTGCTGATTTTGTACGTTTGCCCACTGACAAAAAAATAATTGTTCCATAATTTTATTGGTCGGTTTATTTTACCAGTGAGACACAGAATAAGAACACAATTACTCAGAAAAACGCATTTCAGAAAAAGTTATAAATTGATTTGCATTTTAATGAGTGAAATAAGTATTTGATCCCCGACCAATCAGCAGATTTCTGTCTCCCAGGTGTCTTCTATACAGGTAACAAGCTGAGATTAGGAGGATTCTCTTATAGGGAGTGCTCCTAATCTCAGCTTGTTACCTGTATAGAAGACTCCTGTCCACAGAATCAACCAATCAGATTCCAATCTCTCCACCATGGCCAAGACCAAAGAGCTGTCCAAGGAGGTCAGGGAGAAGATTGGAGACCTACACAAGGCTGGAATGGCTACAAGACCATCGCCAAGCAGCTTGGTGAGAGGTGACAACAGAAAATAACTGTCAGTCTCCTCAGTCTGGGGCTCCATGGAAGATCTCACCTCGGGGAGTTCCAATGATGATGGAGAACGGTGAGGAATCAGCCCAGAACTACACAGGAGAATCTTCTCAATGATCTCAGCTGGGACCATCGTCACCAAGAAAACAATTGGTAACACACTACACCATGGAGGACTGAAATCCTGCAGCACCCGCAAGGTCCCCCTGCTCAGGAAATCACATGGTACAGCCCGTCTGATGTCTGCTAATGAAAATCTGAATGATTCAGAGGAGAACTGGGGGAAAGTGTTGTGGTCAGATGAGACCAAAATTGAGCTCTTTGGCATCAACTCAACTCACCATGATTGGAGGAGGAGGAATGCTGTCTTTGACCCCAAGAACACCATCCCCCACCCTCACACATGGAGGGGGAAACATTATGCTTTGGGGGTGTTTTTCTGCTAACGGGGGACAACTTCACTGCATCAAAGGGACAATGGGCGGGGCCATGTACCATCAAATCTTGGGTGAGAACCTCCTTCCCTCAGCCAGGGCATTGAAAATGGGTCATGGATGGGAATTCCTGCATGACAATGACCCAAAACACACGGCCAAGGCAACAAAGGAGTGGCTCAAGAAGAAGCACATTAAGGTCCTGGAGTTGCCCAGCCAGTCTCCAGACCTTCATCCCATAGAAAATATGTGGAGGGAGCTGAAGGTTGGAGTTACCAAATGTCAGCCTCCAAACCTTAATGACTTGGAGAGGATCTGCAAAGAGGAGAAAATCCCTCCTGAGATGTTTGAGAACCTGGAGGCCAACTACAAGAAACGTCTGACCTCTGTGACTGCCAACAAGGGTTTCTCCACCAACTACTAAGGGGTCAAATACTTATTTCACTCAATAAAATGCAAATCAATTTATAACTTTTATGAAATGCGTTTTTCTGGATATTTTTGTTGTTATTCCGTCTCTCACTGGTAAAATAAACCGACCAATAAAATTATAGACTGATCATTTCTCAGTCAGTGGGCAAACCTACAAAATCAGCAGGGGGTCACATACTTTTCCCCTCACTGTACATTGTTACATTGGTCCAAGCTGGGTCATTATAACTCTGTAAAAATCTCCATAGCTGGAATTCAGCTTTAATCACTCCATACTCTAGATTGTAAGCTCCTAAGGAGCCGGGCCCTCTGATTCCTCCTGTATTGAATTGTAGTGTAACTGTATTGTCTTCCCCCCACACTGTAAAGCGCCGCACAAACTGTTGGCGCTATATAAATCCTGTATAATAATAATCCATCCAAAACTAGAGAGAAAAATTAGATTAAAATTCACGAATCTCCATTTATTGACTCTTTTGCTATTCTGCAGGCGGAAGGATCCGGAAGATGACGGGGGGCTCGGCCCGGAAAGAATATCTTTTAATAGAACTTTGGTTCACCTGGATCTGAAAGGGGCTCCCCCAAAGGTGTCGTACCTTGCAGAGGTAAACGTTGTCACCGTTTTATGTACTGCGTTTTCATTGCGGCTTAATATGGCGCTCGCAGAACCGCAGATTTACAAGTTTCAGCTCAACAGTTGTGATATTTTCTCCTTACTGGCCTGTCGGTAATTCTATCTGCAATGGCTGAAGTATTTTCTTAGGACAGAAACCACAGAAATACCGGGTTGGTTACATCTCTAAGCAGCCCATAGATGACTCCATTTTCTTTTTCTCTACAACGAGCGGAAGGAAAGAAAATCGCTGAATTCCCCAATCGACACAGTCAGTGTTGATAGGAGAATCCCTCTCACAGCGCTATTGGGTTCTGCCGGCGAGGGGGTTTCACGGATGGCAGAACACAATGATTACCACCAGCAATATCTCAGTCAGTCCCTGCTGAACCAGCCAAGCTTTGATCCATTAATGGCCGACTTTACATTTTTAAGCTGAACTCCAGGCTCAGATAATAAAGAAGAATGCATGTTCTGGTATTCCCTGGCTGGTGATGAAGGCCTATCCAAGGCTCTCAAAGGGGGCGGACAATCACCCACCCAAAGGGGGCAGCCGATCACCCACATAAACATGCAACCACTCAGGGCTGAACCCACGCTGTGGGCTTGATGCTTTGCTGCAAGAATGAAACGGAAAGTCTCATTTGCCAGGTGGTACCACTGGTGAACACAACCCATTGAAGTGCATAGTGCGAGCGGCGAACGCATGCATTTCAAGTGGTTGTGGCGCAGGGAGTTGGCATTTTGTAGGTTAAAGGAGGCAACATATTGCCCTTTCATCAGCTTTCAAATGCCCCATAGCTTATTTGTACATGCAGCATGGCCCTAGATGGTTGGTCTTCACCAGAGTACCATGCAAAGGGCGATGGGCCAGAAACTCTAACAGTCCTTGGTTTCTTTGCTGCAAAGTGGTGCTGGGTCACCATTCTCAGGATCACAGCACCAAGGAGTTACTAAACCAAAGAGCTGGGTTCAGAGACTGCTCACAAGATGGCAGACGAGAGGGGTCAGGTAAAGGAAGGGGTCAAGGCAGATAAGAGAGTAGTCACGCATAGGGAGGGGTCAAGACAGGAAGGCAAGAAAGTAGTCAAGTACAGGCAGGGGTTTGCGCAGCCAAGATGGTAGTCAGGTACAAGCAGAGCAGACAAGAGGGGGGGCAGGCAGCAGACAAGAGGGGGGGCAGGCAGCAGACAAGAGGGGGGGCAGGCAGCAGACAAGAGGGGGGGCAGGCAGCAGACAAGAGGGGGGGCAGGCAGCAGACAAGAGGGGGGGCAGGCAGCAGACAAGAGGGGAGACAGACAGCAGACAAGAGGGGAGGCAGGCAGCAGACAAGAGGGGGGGCAGGCAGCAGACAAGAGGGGAGACAGGCAGCAGACAAGAGGGGGGGCAGGCAGCAGACAAGAGGGGAGGCAGGCAGAAGACAAGAGGGGGGGCAGGCAGCAGACAAGAGGGGGGGCAGGCAGCAGACAAGAGGGGTGGCAGGCAGCAGACAAGAGGGGTGGCAGGCAGCAGACAAGAGGGGGGGCAGGCAGCAGACAAGAGGGGGGGCAGGCAGCAGACAAGAGGGGGGGGCAGGCAGCAGACAAGAGGGGAGGCAGGCAGCAGACAAGAGGGGGGGCAGGCAGCAGACAAGAGGGGAGACAGGCAGCAGACAAGAGGGGGGGCAGGCAGCAGACAAGAGGGGAGGCAGGCAGCAGACAAGAGGGGGGGCAGGCAGCAGACAAGAGGGGGGGCAGGCAGCAGACAAGAGGGGTGGCAGGCAGCAGACAAGAGGGGTGGCAGGCAGCAGACAAGAGGGGGGGCAGGCAGCAGACAAGAGGGGAGGCAGGCAGCAGACAAGAGGGGAGGCAGGCAGCAGACAAGAGGGGGGGCAGGCAGCAGACAAGAGGGGAGGCAGGCAGCAGACAAGAGGGGGGGCAGGCAGCAGACAAGAGAGGAGGCAGGCAGCAGACAAGAGGGGAGGCAGGCAGCAGACAAGAGGGGAGGCAGGCAGCAGACAAGAGGGGGGGCAGGCAGCAGACAAGAGGGGGGGCAGGCAGCAGACAAGAGGGGGGGCAGGCAGCAGACAAGAGGGGAGGCAGGCAGCAGACAAATGAGTCAGATCAGGCAATCTGTGTTGGCAGCAAGCAGGCAATGTCAGGTTCAGGATTATTGCTGTCTATCTTTAGGGTAGCTGGCAAAAGACACAGCACCAGCCAATGAAATGCCCTCCTAGTCAGAGGACACGCCCAGCTCTGTCAACACATTCCTGAACCGGTGTCCTGGGAAATACTGAAAGTATAAGTACAGTAACAATGCAGCTCTGTAATCATTAATAGATCATTAAAAGTATTTTTTTGCTTTATAGAGTAAATACAGAGTAGCAGAATTTTCCCTGTTGGTAGCCTATTGCAGTCCCTGTACAGCAGAGCTCAGACTAAATAAGGATAAAGCAGCACAAGGAATATGCTGATAGGGGGAGAGAGCAGAGTGATGAGATAGGTCTATGGGACCTTGCGTTAGATGTAACATTTCAACTATGTTTCATGTATCACCCTATGTATGGATGTAGCATGAAACATGGTACAAGGGTGGTCAATGGCTTTAACCTGCCAGACCCCACCTGTAACCAAGGCATTCACTATCCCAATCAACATTGATTACCTGTAATCCCAATCAACATTGATTACCTGTAATCCCAATCAACATTGATTACCTGTAATCCCAATCAACATTGATTACCTGTAATCCTCACACTGCTGACATTAGTAAATAGATAGGAAGGGAGATCAGATTTATTTGTTTTAAACATTTTTTTACATTTCTTCAGTTACTTCCTGGTTTCTGACCAAGGCAAAGGATGTCCTCCATCCCAGGAGTCTTCAGGAGGGGAGTAGAGCGGGGGAGGGGTTTTCTCAGCTAAGCACTCTCCTGCATGCTTGCTTGAGCTAAGGGCAGATGGATTCCAGGAAGTAAATGCTGCATTAATCATCTGCCCTTACTCTGCCCTTACTCAAGATGGCAATGGGCAGAAATGCCAGGGGGGTGTCTTTCAAAGTGATTTCTCAACAAAATAAAGCATAGAGACATGGATGATGGAGACATGGATGGATGGAGAGATGGATGATGGATGTATGGATGGGTGGATGGAGACATGGATGGATGGATGGAGACATGGATGGCTGGAAACATGGATGGATGGATGGAGACATGGATGGCTGGAAACATGGATGAATGGATGGAGACATGGATGGATGGATACATTGATGGATGGATGGCTGGAAACATGGATGAATGGATGGATGGATACATTGATGGATGGATGGAGACATGGATGGAGAGATGGATGGATGGATGGAGACATGGATGGCTGGAAACATGGATGGATGGATACATTGATGGATGGATACATTGATGGATGGATGAATGGAGACATGGATGGATGGATGGATGGATACATTGATGGATGGATGAATGGAGACATGGATGGATGGAGACATGGATGGATGGAGAGATGGATGGCTGGAAACATGGATGGATGGATGGATACATTGATGGATGGATACATTGATGGATGGATACATTGATGGATGGATGGATGGAGAGATGGATGGATGGAGAGATGGATGGATGGATGGATGGAGAGATGGATGGATGGATGGATGGAGAGATGGATGGATGGATGGAGAGATGGATGGAGGAGTTTGCTTTGAATATTATTAATGAATGAAATATTGGATTGTGTATTTCCTCTTTAGGCCCCTTTCACAGCTGTGCAACCTGAAATTTGCTGCGATTTTTACTGCGATTTGCAGTGACTTGAAGCCATGTCTGTGTAATCTGGAGGTCGATGGACTTCAAGTCGCATCAGAGTAATGCAGGAAATACATTGAAGTCGCTGCGACTTGAAGTTGCACAAATATGAACGGTACTCATTGGAAATCATGGACTTGTCATGTGACTTTGTAGTCCCGAGTCGCACAGTGTGAAAGGGGCGTTATTGGACAGACTCTGACCTCAGCAGGGCTCTATCTTATTGGACAGACTCTGACCTCAGCAGGGCTCTATCTTATTGGACGGACTCTGACCTCAGCAGGGCTCTATCTTATTGGACGGACTCTGACCTCAGCAGTTCTCTATCTTATTGGACGGACTCTGACCTCAGCAGGGCTCTATCTTATTGGACGGACTCTGACCTCAGCAGAGCTCTATCTTATTGGACGGACTCTGACCTCAGCAGGGCTCTATCTTATTGGACGGACTCTGACCTCAGCAGAGCTCTATCTTATTGGATGGACTCTGACCTCAGCAGGGCTCTATCTTATTGGACGGACTCTGACCTCAGCAGGGCTCTATCTTATTGGACGGACTCTGACCTCAGCAGGGCTCTATCTTATTGGACGGACTCTGACCTCAGCAGTTCTCTATCTTATTGGACGGACTCTGACCTCAGCAGGGCTCTATCTTATTGGACAGACTCTGACCTCAGCAGGGCTCTATCTTATTGGACGGACTCTGACCTCAGCAGGGCTCTATCTTATTGGACGGACTCTGACCTCAGCAGTTCTCTATCTTATTGGACGGACTCTGACCTCAGCAGGGCTCTATCTTATTGGACGGACTCTGACCTCAGCAGTGCTCTATCTTATTGGACGGACTCTGACCTCAGCAGTGCTCTATCTTATTGGACGGACTCTGACCTCAGCAGAGCTCTATCTTATTGGACGGACTCTGACCTCAGCAGGGCTCTATCTTATTGGATGGACTCTGATCTCAGCAGCGCTCTATTTGTTTCTTTTAATCTGTGGGTAAAATTTCCTCTCCAGGTCCTTCCTCTGTTTTCTTGTCTTGGAGCGACCGGTCTGCTGATTGAATATGAAGACACCTTTCCGTATTATGGAGAGCTCCTCCCACTGCGCGCAGCACACGCTTACAGGTATGAAAAGACCCCACCCCCATTTATACCCATAGAGGGAGTTTATGGGGTTCTCCACCCAAAACGGCTCTATTGGGTTTGAGTGGACGGCCGAATCCCTCACTGACTCCTCATATGGTGGAAGGTGACGCAGTTGCTGCTGGGGTGTCGGCTCTGATTTGTGTCTTCTAGCCGGTGACCTCATTTCATATTCTCACTAACACACGGTCCATACATGTGTGGGGGTGGGGCTTTGGTTTGCGTGGGCTCAGCAGTCCATTCATATAAAAAGTGCGGCTGTACCGGCCTGAAACGCAGCAAAAAAGTCTCTGACCCTTTTCAGGCTGGTGGTGGTGTAATGGTGTGGGGGAGGGGGTGGTGTAATGGTGTGAGGGAGGAGGGGGGGTAATGGTTCAGGCTGGTGGTGGTGTAATGGTGTGGGGGAGGGGGTGGTGTAATGGTGTGAGGGAGGAGGGGGGGGGGGTAATGGGTAATGGTTCAGGCTGGTGGTGGTGGGAGGGAGGAGGGGGGGGGGGGGTAATGGTTCAGGCTGGTGGTGGTGTAATGGTGTGGGGGAGGGGGGTGGTGTAATGGTGTGGGGGAGGGGGGGGGAATGGTTCAGGCTGGTGGTGGTGTAATGGTGTGGGGGAGGGGGGTGGTGTAATGGTGTGGGGGAGGAGCGGGGGAATGGTTCAGGCAGGTGGGGGTGGTGTAATGGTGTGGGGGGGGGGGGGGTAATGGTTCAGGCTGGTGGTGTAATGGTGTGGGGGGGTCTTGGCACACTTTGGGCCCCTTTAGTGGTATAAACCCCACCCCCTACCTGAGTATTGTTGCTGACCATGTCCATCCCTTTATGACTACAGTGCCCCCATCTTCTGATGGCTCCTCCCATCTTCTGATGGCTCCTCCCAGCAGGATAATGCACCATGTCACAAAGCTCCAATCATCTCACCACTGGTTTCTTCACCTTGACAATGAGGTCACTGTCCTCCAATGGCCTCCACACTCCCCACATCTCATCCAATAGAGCACCTTTGGGATGTGGTGGAACGGGAGATTGGCATCATGGATGTGCACCTGAAAAATCTGTAACAACTGCATTATGCTATCATGTCACTATGGACCAAAATCTCTGAGGAAAGTTTCCCGCACCTTGTTGTATCTATGCCACCAAGAATGAAGGCGAAAGGGGGTCCAACCCGCTACTAGCAAGGTGTACCTAATAAAGTGGGGGGTGAGGGTATTTGGGAGGATGGGGATGGGGGGGGGGGTATCCGCGTTAATTGAGATATTTTAGTGTTCACCAATCATTAATATGCCGGATCACCCGATCTGTGGGGTCTCAGTTGTCTGATTGTCTCCCATCAGCCCCCAGGAGATTCGGGAGATCCTCCGATTGGCCCAACTCCACAGCTTGGAGGTGATTCCATTGATACAAACATTCGGACACATGGAGGTAAGAGCGGGGGAGGGCTCCGGACTCACCGATTATCCTGATTGGTTGCTGATGGTGACACTGAGATTTCTATTTGCAGTTCGTCTTGAAACACAAAGAATTCTCTCACCTGCGGGAGGTGGCGGCGTACCCCAACAGCCTGAACCCCCACAAGGAGGAGTCCCTCCGCCTCCTGCAGCTTATGATTGGACAAGTCATGGATCTCCACCCTGCAATTCAGTGCTTTCACATCGGCTCTGACGAGGTACGAGGTACGAGAGGAGGCGTTAGGGGGGGTTGTGTACTTCTGTGTTTGGAAGCCTTCATTTAGACAAGTAAATGGGGGGGAGGGGGCAGCAAAAATGCATAGTTGAGCCGTTTTTTTGCTTGGCTTTGGAGGGGCCTAGCAGGATCCTCTTACTACAGGAGGGGGCGGAGAAAAGACCAGTCCCCCTGCACAAGGAGAGAGAGCAGCAGTGGGCGGTCTTTATTACAGGAAGTCTCACACTGGGTGACTGCAGAGATGTGGAAGAAATCACACGGAGATTCCAGAAGAAGACACACGAGGAATGGATTTAGATGAGATTTGCTGATCCCGGGGTTTAGATTTAAAGTAACATTCCTTTGTATTTGTAGCGATTTTCCCCTTCTTGTCACCTCCTAGGTCTATTACCTCGGCAAGGGAGAAGAGTCTAAGATGAAGCTTTCTGGGGGCGGCCTTTCCATAGAAGACATCTTTCTGTCCCATATGAAGAAAGTGGCCAATCACGTGGCCTCCTCCTATCCGGGGGTGCGGGTGATCGCCTGGGATGACATGCTGCGCGGAGCGAGCATCCAAACCCTCACAGGTCAGAGCATGCCTCATATTTTATTTAAAGCTGAACTCCCCTTCTCGCCTGGCCGTCATTCTGCTATAGGCCGGGTGGGAAGGTGTTGACGTCATATGGCATCCTCTCAAAAAGCGACGTTCGTGGGGCCGCACAGTGGCACGGTCTGTCACCGGCCCTGTCCATGGGACACAGCTGATGACTGATCACTGTACTGGTCCGCTGCCGGTACCATGTGATCGCTGTGACCAATCACAGTAGGTCACATGACAGTTGTGAACAATAGATGGCTTCCTTTCATGCCATCCATTGTGTACAAATGTGTTGTTAGCTGTGATTGGTCAATGTGATCACATGGTACAGACAGGGCCAATCACAGCCCCTCTGTACCATGTGATTAGCTTTGATTACCAATTACAGCTAATCGCAACAAAACAAACTGAATTAGTCCTGTTTCATTCAGTAAAATGGTTGCTTATAGCAATAATAATGTGTTTTAAAAAAATAATAAAAATCCTGATTACTTCTCCAATGTAGTACAATGTTACTATGGTAACATTATATTGCTCTGGTCACAGTGTGTTTAAAAAAAAAAAAAAAATCGTAACAAAAAAAAGAAACTAAAAATGATAAAAAATTGGGAAAAAAAGATTACATTTTTTTTTCGTACTGTTACCAGTTATATGATGTCACTGTACTACACTGGTGACAGTATGTACAAAACAAAATAAAAACAGTATGTACAAAAAAAAAATAAAAAATCTTAAAAGAAAAAGAAACGAAAAATGTAATAAAAAATTGAAAAAAAAAAAGATTACATTTTTTTTCGTACTGTTACCAGTTATATGATGTCACTGTACTACACTATATAATTGAGACAAAGGTGACCAGCGCTATGGATTTATAAGGTGAATGCAGAAACAGACGGTGTAAGCTGCCAACAACCAAACCCAACAAGTTGGGTTGGAAATGTAATAGTGCAAGTGGGGTTGTAAACGGCGCTACCGTATTACAAAGATATAGCAATATTGTATTTTTGCTAGCGTGAGTAGTGATACCACTTAATGTGTGCCGTGAATAAATAAATAAATGAATTTTAAAGTGCAATTTTTTAAAAGGCTATATAAAAAATAGTAATAAACAGAGATCAGTTAAAATAGATTGTATATATGCCTTGTATCTTTAATTATTGGTGATAAAGTGCATACGTGCTAGTGCAAAGAAAAGAGAAACACAAGGCTGAGGTAAATTAGTGAATTTTATTTAAAAAAACCAAGTGAAGCATATAGCTATCCTCACTACGAAGCAGAGGTGATGGTGCTCGGTGAAGCGGCGTCTCCTAGTAGACGTCTTGTGACGAAACCGGCAGGGCGGAGTCAGCGACGTCTAACGTCATTTCCGGCACCCGGAACCAGAGCCGTGGAACGCGGAAGCTTCCCGGCCACACAACACTGATCGCGGACAGCCTTGAACTTCCCTGTGAGTCTCTACATTTTTTCCTGTCATGTTGTTTGGATATGGTACCTAGGGGTCTCCTTTTTCTTTCTGAAGAACACACAGACCCACAAGGAAGTCAGAGGGGACAGCGGAACCCACATACGGCACCCTCCTGCAACTGAGACATATCAGGTCGTATAGCAGGGTGCGACACCTAGCGGTCACGCAGGTTGTTGCAACCCGAAATCATCACATTCATTCATTTATCTAATTTATCCCACACTTATTCATTTCAGTTATATGCTTATTATCGTTTGCTCACAGCAGCATTTATCATTTACTTCTTTTCTCTTCACTGAGCACCATCACCTCTGCTTCGTAGTGAGGATAGCTATATGCTTCACTTGGTTTTTTTAAATAAAATTCACTAATTTACCTCAGCCTTGTGTTTCTCTTTTCTTTGCACTAGCACGTATGCACTTTATCACCAATAATTAAAGATACAAGGCATATATACAATCTATTTTAACTGATCTCTGTTTATTACTATTTTTTATATAGCCTTTTAAAAAATTGCACTTTAAAATTCATTTATTTATTTATTCACGGCACACATTAAGTGGTATCACTACTCACGCTAGCAAAAATACAATATTGCTATATCTTTATAATACGGTAGCGCCGTTTACAACCCCACATGCACTATTACTACTGTACTACACTGGTGACAGTATGTACAAAAAAAAAAATCTTAAAAAAAAAAAAAAAAAAAACGAAAAATGTAATAGAAAATTGAAAAAAAAAAAAGATTACATTTTTTTTCGTACTGTTACCAGTTATATGATGTCACTGTACTGGACTTGTGACAGTATGTACAAAAAAAAAATTGAGAATTTTTTTAAATTTCTTTATTTTCCAAAAAATCATGACAAAAAATTACAACCTCAAAAACTCGCCTCTTACTAAATACTTCAGACTGCGTACTTTCCAAAAAGGGGTAATTTGGGGGATATTTGGACTGTTCTTGCATTTTAAATGAGATCAACCGTCAGTACATTAGGATTGATCGATTTTTAGATACAGTAATACCTTGGCTTGCGATTAACCTGGTTTACGAGTGTTTTGAAAGACGAGCAACACTTTTTTTTTTTTTTTTTTTTAGTTTTGCCTTGATATGAGAGCGCTGTCTTGATATACGAGCCGTATTACACTCACAATGCTATAGTGGTTTAGTACAGTATAAGCATGCCACCCCCTCTGTAACATAACATTATGTGTCTGTACTCTATATAAAAGATAATGATATCTACTTCATCAGAGCGTCTCCCAGCGCTCTGCTCCTCCCAGCGGGCGGGGCTGAGCACTCCCACTGATATCACCGGGCGAGAAGAGAAGCAGAGAGTGAAGGAGTCACGTGAGCGCCGGGAGAAGCTCTGATACAGTAGAAATCAGCATCTTTTATATACAGTACAGGCACAGCAGGGACACATCATGTTATTTAGCAGAGGGGGTGGCATGCTTATATTGTACAGTAATGTATTTATATATGATAGCAGCTTATCTTTATTTCTACCATGAAATGGTTGTGGAAGGAATCATCTGAGTTTCCATTATTTCTTATGGGAATATTTCCTTTTATATAAGAGTGCTTTGTATTACAAGCATGGCTGCTGGAATGAATTATTCTCACAATCCATGGTATCGCTGTATGTATCTCATAGTTTGTGGAGTATAACTTTCCTACAGACTAGATAATATACACTGATTTGGCTTATTTTCACCAAAGAAATGGAGCAGAATAAATTTTGGCCTAAATTTATGAAGAACATTTATTTATTTGCAAAGTTTTATAACCAAAATTAATTATTTTTTTCTTTAATCTTTTTTGTTTTTGTATATTTAGCAAAAAATAAAAAACCCAGCGGTGATTGAATATCATCATAGGAAAGCTCGATTTGTGTGAACAAAATGATAAAAATTGAGTTTGGATTCAGTGTTGCAAAATTGCGACAGCGCTAAAAGCTGAAAATTGGCCTGGGTAGGAAGGGGATAGAAGTATCCGGTGTTGAAGTGGTTAAATAATGTCATTAGCATGTTGGTGAGGGGGAAGGGAGGAAGCGGGGAAGGTGAAATGTGAGCAGAATAAACTTCAGGTTTCATTTCCTGCCAAGAGAAAGTGATGAGCAACCGAAAGCGGGACAAAAATAGCAATAAAAGCCGTTGTGGTTCTCTTCTTCCTCTTTGCCAATCCCTGCATGCAATGTAATGTATGCTGCCGGAGTAACTAGCAGCTCATAGGGAATAGGGGGGGGGGGGGGCGCACTTTGGTCACACCTGCGCCTTCCGCCTTCGCACCTGCGAATGTACTCTCACACCTGACGAATGTGCCCTCACACCTGTGAATGTTCCCTCACTCCTGACGAATGTGCCCTCACACCTGACGAATGTGCCCTCACACCTGACGAATGTTCCCTCACTCCTGACGAATGTGCCCTCACACCTGACGAATGTGCCCTCACACCTGACGAATGTGCCCTCACACCTGTGAATGTTCCCTCACTCCTGACGAATGTGCCCTCACACCTGACGAATGTGCCCTCACACCTGACGAATGTTCCCTCACTCCTGACGAATGTGCCCTCACACCTGACGAATGTGCCCTCACACCTGACGAATGTGCCCTCACACCTGTGAATGTTCCCTCACTCCTGACGAATGTTCCCTCACACCTGTGAATGTTCCCTCACTCCTGACGAATGTGCCCTCACACCTGACGAATGTTCCCTCACTCCTGACGAATGTGCCCTCACACCTGTGAATGTGCCCAACACAGATTACACGCGAGAACCCCAACAGGGGTTCCCCTCGGTTAGTTGGAGGAAGCAGCCCTATTGAAAGCAATGGGAGGTTGACGGATCCTGCAGCTAATTGCGGGGGTTGCATGTAATCGCTCTCCTGTGATTGGTCAGCCCTGGACGCAGGCAGTCTGCAGCAAATCGCAGGGAACCCTTGCTGGGTTCTCGTATGTAATGGGCATTAGGAGCATGCGCAGGTGTGAATGTAGCCGGATGGAAAGTGCAAAGCTGGCCATACATGGATGGAAATTCCGCCAGTTCAGCAGGAAGTTGAGTTTTTATTAGAACAGTCCATTCATTATATACAGTATATACCTGCGCATGCTTCATTACTGAGATCTGCTACTTCTTCCTCAGACTCCGGAGTCGCACAGCTGGTGGAGCCAATGATCTGGGACTACACTCCCAATCTGGATGTGGATGGAAGAAGTAAGTTGTATATATTTAAAAAATGAAAGACAATTATTTCAAAGGCTAATTCCACATTTCACACCATTTTGGGGTGTAACATGGGAGATTATTTACTATAGGCAAATAGATTGTTCACTGTACAAAGTTCAGTTGCTCCAGAGCTTAGTAAATAAGGTAAAGGTTCATGTTGCAAAGAATATCCAATCATGTGCCTGAGATATTTGTTGGCTCCCCGCAGCTGCTCTGATCGAGAAATACTGGCAGTGTGGATTCCACAAGATCTGGTTGGCCAGCGCTTTTAAAGGTGCCACCGGCCCTACCCAACAGCTCACCCTTATCGGGAGTCATCTGGAAAACCACAGATGTTGGCAGCAGGTGGCTCAGAGAGTGCCTCAAGGCATCCTGCAAGGACTGGTGCTGACAGGGTGGCAGCGGTAAGTATGTGAGCAGCAGCCATGTTGTCTACTTAAGCGGTGTTTAGAATGAAGTTTGTCCTAAGGTCACACTCATCCATTTCTCCTCGGTGTTCTGTAGTCCAGCAGGGGGAGAACTGGGCGGAGCTGAGAGCACTGCTTTGGATTTCAGAGCAGCAAAGGCTGCATTGCCAGCTCTCTACATGAAATTAGATGCTCACTGGATTTCTGGGAGATTCACAGGTATTTTTCTTCACTTGCAGCATTTGTAAATGGATTAAACATGATGAAATCAGCAGGGATTGCAGAGATGAAATCAGCAGGGATTGCATATTTTTTTATTTTGCGCAAACATACACTTTAAAGTGGTTGTAAAGGCTGAAGGTGCATTCTATGAATAAAGGTAAAAAACCTTCTGTGTACAGCTTCCCCCACAGCCCCCCTGATACCTGAGCCACTCTTGATCCAGCGATGTGCACGAGAGACTCAGCTGTCTCGGTACACTCTCTCTTCATTGGTTGAGACAGCAGCCGGCGCCCATTGGCTCCCACTTCTGTCAATCACAGTCAGTAAGCCAATGAAGAGAAAGTGGGGTGGGGCAGAGCCGTAGCTCTATTTGTCTTATGGATGCATAGAGCAGCGGTACGGGAGTGAGCATGCAGCAGTGCCCCAGAGAAAGTATCTTTGTACTGCTCGAGGGGGAGGAGCCAGGAGCGCCGACGAAAAGAAGAGGATCGGGGCTACTCTGTGCAAAACCAATACAGAGCCAGAAAGTAAAACATGTTTATTTATTTATTTACACAGGCACTGAGGCTCATATACCTGAACATGCTGGGGGTTTATTTTCTGTGTCCCTAGGCAGCAGCTGCTGCATGCAGGCAGCTCATCAGTCTGCTTGGAAACAGCTGCTCATCTTCATAGGACAGGTGTGTGGGTAAGTGGCCCTGAGCACAGACGGTGTGTAATTGGGGCTGTCACACAATGAGTGGCTGTGTCTGTGTAGCCTAATACACATGAATGGCCTGCCTGCATGCAGCACCTTCCGACTAGAAATCCAGAATAAAAACATCCCGTTCTTGGTATACGGGCCTCAGCACCTTAACAAGGCCTAAAGGACAACAGTACCATTGCTGTAAGTTGCCCTTACGGCATACCTCCACCCCCTGTGTGCAGCCCACCTGGTCCAATACTTACCCCATTACAGCGATCCTCATTGCACAGCCTGGCTCAGGGCTCAGCAGAGTGATCTTACTCATTAGGCGCCATTCATATAGGAGGTACTAAAGAGTAAGCCTGTGGAGGGCTGTGTTTACCCACACAGGGATGCACATATTTTCCATGCATCCCCATGCAGGCAGTCCTATTGATGTCATTTGGGATGCAGCAGCTGCACAGACACAGGTGATGCTCCCAATCTGACATTTATTCAGATGCGGGTGCATGGTCCCGCATGTAGACTGTCTTTTTTCAGGGCCATGCATCCGTACCCACATGAATGTCAGATTGGGAGCGGCGTTTGCGTATGTGCAGCAGCTGCATTCCAATGGAAATCAATGGGACTGCCTGCATGGGGATGAATGGAACATCAGTGCAACCCTGTGCAGGTAAACATGTCCCTTCAAGGTTGTGCACTTTAATACACCCCATGTGAAGAAGGCCTTAGTCAATATCTGTTCATCACAAGAATGGCTGGCCTAACTTACAATGGTGGATGACAGCACATGGGATCTGACCAGCATGTGAGCCGAGGAGGATCCAAAGTCAGCGATGAATGACAGTGGAATTGTTAGAAAATAACAGGAACATAAAAGCACATTACCACACCGGGTCTGGCAGCGGGGAAAGGCATTGGTGGAATTAAAGGTGCTGGGTGAAAGGATCTCTGGAACGCCAGATGCCGAGGCTCACAGGGGTGGTGGCTGGAGATGGACCAAGCCTGACAACCGCCGGCGCCTGGTAAAGCCGTCACCGGGGCACTCGAGGCGATCGTGCAGTAACCGGACAGAAGGCCGCTCATCCCAAAGAAAAGCCAGAAACCAGTGTGGAGCGCAAGCGTCCCCGTTGCCGTGACTACGCGTTTCGCACGCATGTGCTTTATCAAGATAAAGAAGGTTGGCCGGCTTGGTCCATCTCCAGCCACCACCCCTGTGAGCCTCGGCATCTGGCGTTCCAGAGGTCCTTCACCCGGCACCTTTAACTCCTCCAGTGCCTTTCCCCGCTCCCAGACCCGGTGTGGTAATGTGCTTTTATGTTCCTGTTATTTTCTAACTATTCCACTGTCATTCATTGCTGACTTCGGATCCTCCTTGGCTCACACACTTGTCAGATCCCGTGCGCTGTCATCACCGTTGTGCATTCCAATAGCCTCCAATCCCATGCTTTTGCCTGGCAGCACAGTGACACTGACCCTACACATTGGAGTTTAATTGCATCCCCCCCCTGATTAGCAGCCCCTCTACCAACGCAGGAACTTGTTGGGTTTGCTGTCTTTATTATGGCCAAACTTACAAATCCTTTGACAGCAATAAAAAATGTAAACGTATTTTCCTGGAGTTACACTTTAAGTTCTGCCCAGTACACTTTGCATATGGCCTGTGTACAGAGGTGAGAAGAATATGAATTCTCTAATGACTGAATTCCATAAAAGGACGTCTGTTGTTAAGTTGGCGTCTATTCTGGTCGCTCAGATTCACCGTGGCGGTTTGTCTTTTAGGTACGATCACTTCTCCGTCCTCTGCGAGATGTTGCCGGTTGGAATTCCATCACTCGCTATCTGTCTGCAGACTCTAAAAGAAGGTACGGGACTTTGTAACGTCACAGATTATTCGGGACTTTGTAACGTCACAGATTATTCAGGACTTTGTAACGTCACAGATTATTCAGGACTTTGTAACGTCACAGATTATTCGGGACTTTGTAATGATACAGATTATTACAGAGAGATTAGGTAGAAAAATGCGTGGTAGATTCATAGACGCATTGCAAAATGCAGGCATTAGAAACGCACTGAATGTACTAAGCAAAGAAAGGGATCGAGCGCCCAGGTAATCAATGGTCATTGAACACAAACGAGGGAGGATCGAGCGCCCAGGTAATCAATGGTCATAGAATACAAACGAGGGAGAATCGAGCGCCCAGGTAATCAATGGTCATAGAACACTAATGAGGAAGGATCGAGCGTCCAGATAATCAATGGTCATAGAACAAAAACGAGGGAGGATCGAGCGCCCAGGTAATCAATGTTCATAGAACACAAACGAAGGGAGGATCGAGCACCCAGGTAATCAATAGTCATAGAACACTAAAGAGTAAGGATCGAGCGCCCAGGTAATCAATGGTCATAGAACACCAATGAGGGAGGATCGAGCGTCCAGATAATCAATGGTCATAGAAAAAAAACGAGGGAGGATCGAGCGCCCAGGTAATCAATGTTCATAGAACACTAAAGAGGGAGTCAAAACAAACTGCTGCCAATTAACTGCAGGTAATCCCACATCAAAAATAGGAAGAAATGTATCGGCAAACGTTTGTATTCCCCTCTATAAATAAATAATATTGTCTATGCATCTAAAGTGTTAATGTATAATAGTGTCTCATAAATCTATCACAATAATTATTTCTAAAAAACAGTGCAAAAAAATTGTCATATCAGAAAAAAGTGCAAGTGCGACAAATGTGTTCCCCAAAAAAGTGCAAAATATATAAAACAATTATCGGTGCAATATGATCAAAGCAAATGAAAAGTTTGAATATAAAAAATATATAAAACATGTAAAAAAACAAAATGAATTCATCAATAAATTCATGTAAAACGTACAATATTAAATACTAAAATGGAAAAATGATTATTAAAAATAATTATTGAAAAACAATATTCAATATTCTTAAAGTCCCAAGTGAGTATGAAAAAGTGCAAAAAGAAGTGTCTGTGAAACAATACAATTTCTTCTGTGACAGCGGCATGCTCCTTCCCCCGTATCCCCCAAACTGACTCCCCACATGGGGTAGCTGGTCAAAGATAAACCAGCAAGTGCGCCTTTTTATATGCAATTTCCAGCAGGTTGGTTCAATTTCCAAAGGATGGACTATCCTATCTTTCCTATAGTTGTTCTCACAAGGATAGGTTAGGATAAAATTTGAAAGAAAGGAAGAATCCAAACAGCGTAATTCTGTAAAACATCTTCACCTATTTATTAAAATCTAGTCATATACACCCTCATTATTCAGAGTCGGCCCGACGCTGAGGGTAAAAAGCGACCGTCCTTCACTCCGGCTGTGCTCCAAGCTGCGAGTGTAAGGTAGAACTCTCCGGATTTGTCCCACTTGCACTTTTTTTTTCATATGATAATTTTTTGCACTGTTTTTTAGACATAATTATTGTGATAGATTTATCAGGCACTATTATACATTAACACTTTAGGTGCATAGACAATATTATTTATCTATAGAGGGGAATACAATCGTGTGCCCATACGATGATTGTTCTCTACGTATGATACTAGTTTACCTGCGTGTGTTTAGGAGAGTTGTTGGCATGCATGTAGCCAGGGCTGCTGTTAGAAATCGCGGGGCCCCGTACAGACTACCTGGCAGGGCCCCCCCCCCCAAGAAAATATTAAAGATATATTTAGCTAAAATTCCAACAAAATCACTATTATCAGACACAAATATAACATAACTCGCATAATTCCTGCTAAATCTAAAAAAAAAACTATGTTAAATAAAAATGAAGATGAGAAAAATATACAGGCTGGGCAGTTGGAGCTCAGAGATCAGAGAGAGAGAAACAAAGTTACAAATAAACTCCTGAGCAGAGATAAGTGCTGGGAGGGGGGCACACAGGGAGGGGGATTAGCGAGGGACGACTGTCTCTTTCTCAGCAGATAAAAGCTGATAGCAGGGAGAGGGACAGATCAGATTCAGGTGCCGGAGGAAGATTTCTGTATTTGTTGTCCATCACTAATCCCCCTCCCTGTGTGGGCCCCCCTGTGTGCTCGGGCCCCCTACAAGAGGGCTGGTGGTCCCCCCCTATCAGCGGCCCTGCATGTAGCCATAGAAGTGGAGTCACACTTTACGATTCTCCCTCTCTCCCCAGGATCTTTTTCTGAGAGCACCGCAGCCACTGTGCAAGGCATCCTGGGAATGACAACCCTGGATGTGGAAAACTACATGAGGTGAGCTGGTTGTCTTCTACCTGCAGGGAAACTTAACAGCAGCACGCTTTATATCCCACCTAACCCACCTTCCCCCTCTACAGGTGAATACTCCGGGGGGGGGGGGGGGGTGGTGAACAAGCAGCTGAACCGCTCTGTATTTGCATGTAATGCACGTGATTGCAGAATCCTGCCGTGGGCTTTCATTGGTTATCCACTTGAAGACCGGACTTTTTCTGGCACTTTTTGTTTTACATGTAACAATATAGGTTTTTTTTTCCTAGAAAATTACTAACAACCCCCAAAACATATATTTATTTTAGCAGAGGCCCTAGAGCAGTGGTTCTTAACCTGGGTTTGATCGAACCCCAGGGGTTCGGTGAGTCAGTCTCGTGGGTTCGGCGGAGGCACACCCGACTCATATGATTCGTGACGACACGCACAGTGGTGGGATTCAGCCGGTTCGCACCGGTTCCACAGAACCGGTTACTAAATATTTGGAAGTTCGCAGAACCGTCTTGTGAGTTGTGACCATCTGTAGATCATCCTCCTGATCCGCTGACCACTCTGCTGCTCTCTCTGTCCTCTGTCGGCGCTCTCTCTCTGCAGGGAGGCGGCCGGAACCCACACACTGCATTGGTTGCTAGGCTAGAGCTGCTTAGCGTCTAGCAACCAGTGACATCACCCCTTTCTCCTCCAGGCCGCCTCCTCCCAGACAGTCCCTGACTCCCCGCCTATTACAATTTGGCTCTAGTAGGAAAGGGTGGACCCAGGGCGCAGAGCAGTGCGCCCCGAGCCCACCCATTGCGTGACAATAGCGAATGACAAGTTGGCACGCTGTTCACTCTGCATTGAAGGGGACACGATGGTCTCTGCATTGAAGGGGGCACGATGATCTCTGCATTGAAGGGGCACGCAGCACGCTGGTCTCTGCATTGAAAGGGGGCACGATGATCTCTGCATTGATGGGGGCACGCAGGTCTCTGCATTGAAAGGGGGCACGAATGATGATCTCTGCATTGAAGGGGGCACGCATCACGCTGTTCTCTGCATTGAAAGGGGGCACGAATGATGATCTCTGCATTGAAGGGGGCACGAATGATGATCTCTGCATTGAAGGGGGCATGCCGCACGCTGGTCTCTGCATTGAAAGGGGGCACGCTGGTCACTGTGAATTGAAAGGGGGGCACGCTGGTCACTGCGTATTGAAAGGGGGCACGCTGGTCATTCTGTATTGAAAGGGGGCACGCTGGTCATTCTGCTTTGAAGGGGGCACGCTGGTCACTGTGCATTGAAAGCAGGCACGCTGGTCATATATACCTAAAATAATATATACCTATGTTTTGAATTTGAAAAAATCATATTTTATTTTTCCAATTAAGAAGGGTTCGGTGAATGCGCATATGAAACTGGAGGGGTTCAGTACCTCCAACAAGGTTAAGAACCACTGCCCTAGAGAATAAAATAGTGGTTTTTGCAATTTTTTTATGTCATGCCGTATTTGCACAGCATTTTTTTAACATCTTGCTGACCAGTCGCCGTAGTTTTACAGTGGCAGGTCGGCTCTGTCCCGCGAATTACATACCTATACTTCGCTTAGGGGGATCGCTAGCTGGGGCGCGCATGCCCTCTGGCCACAGGGGTCCGCCGGCCGCAATTGCCGCTGGGAAACTGCAATCACTCCCCGTGGAGACAGAACAGCGATCAATTACATATATGGCTCAATTCTCCCCTGAGCCGCACCAAAAACATGCAGGAAACTTTTTTCTATCTGCACTGGAATCAGATTGGGTGTTCAGACCCATGTGATCCGATTTCATCCGATTCCACAGTTCACACTGCGTTTTGCGAACCAATTTGGGGGTGTCATTAACTTTATATTGACACCCGCAGCGGTCCGCAGAGCACAGTGTGAGCTGCCTGCGATTTTTACTTTCTGCTATATATAAAAAAAAAAAATTAAAAATCAAATTTTTTCATCATTTTAGGCCAATTTGTTTTCTGCTACATATTTTTGGTAAAAAAATCCCAATAAGAGTATTTTGATTGGTTTGCGCAAAAGTTATCACGTCTACAAACTACGGGAAAGATTTATGTCATTTTTATTTTTTTTACTAGTAATGGCGATGATCTGCGATTTTTAGTGGGACTGCGACATTGCGGCGGACAGATCGGACCCCTGACTGACATTTTTGACACTTTTGGGGGGACCAGTGACATTACTACAGTAATCAGTGCTAAAAATATGCACTGTCACTGTACTAATGACACTGGCAGGGAAGGGGTTAACACCAGGGGCAATCAAAGGGTTAAATGTGTCCCTAGGGGGTGCTTTCTAATATGTAATTTTAACTTTGCCCAGAGTTGCACTTTATTTTTTTCCTGACATGAACTATATGTGTATTTCTGGTGACAGCGAGGTGTCAGGCAGCTTCCCCGGCAGTGAGGTCCTGGAACTCATCACCCAATTCATATTCTTCCTGAAGACACCAACCAAAGACTTTTTGGATAACGACAGGTAAGTCCTTATAAATAGCCCCGCCCCCTTATTGTAAATCCTAACGCTACCAGGTAACCCCTTCCCACCCACCCCACCCTCTATTTAACCACTTCCATACCGAGCCGATTCTGACATTCCTCTCCTACATGTAAAAATCATAATTGTTTTGCTAGAGAATTAGTCAGACATTATATACAGTGTCTGACAAAAGTAAGTACACCCCTCCCATGTGACAACACTGAAGAAATGAGACTTTGCTACAATGTAAAGTAGTGAGTGTACAGCTTGTATAACAGTGTAAATTTACTGTCCCCTCAAAATAACTCAACACACAGCCATTAATGTCTAAACCACTGGCAACAAAAGTCAGTACACCCCTAAGTGACAATCTCCAAATTGGGCCCAATTAGCCATTTTCCCTCCCCGGTGTCATGTGACAACACTGAAGAAATGACACTTTGCTACAATGTAAAGTAGTTCTGACAGAGGGGGGTGCTGCTCTCTCCTAGTGGTGGGGATTCCTCCATCCATCTCATTTGTATAGACTGAGGGATCTGTTGGTTACATTGGTGGTCAGTGAAAACAATGCTCTCCTCTAGAGGCAGCTAACATGATTATTGGTGCCGGTGCTTAACTAACTAAGAGTCCAATAGAGAAACAGTCAGCACCTGGTTGGGTCAACAAAATCCGGGCTTCCTTTATTAAATCACATGAAAACAGCAGATGCGTTTTGGCTGTTGTTTTACAGCTGTATTCATGTGATTCAGTAAAGGAAGACGGTATTTCATCGACCCCCCTGGGAGCCGACCTTACGGCCGAAACACGTTGGTTGTTTTACAGCTGTATTCACATGATTCAATGAAGGAAGTTCGGATTTTGTTCATCCACCTGGGTGCCAACCTAACGTCCGCAGCCCGTTACATGTTTTACAGCTGTATTCACATGCGGGGCTGCTGTTAGAAATCATTGGGCCCCGTACAGCCTACCTTTTTGGGGCCCCTTTGACCTGCCCTTAACCCCACCCTGGCCCCTCCCCTGTCCCAGCTATGAACATTTAATAGAATGAGGCATGACAGGTCCTCTTTATGGAGAGATCTGGGGTCTATTAGACCCCAAATCTCTCCTCTAGCCTTCAAAGCATCTGATAGTACTGAGATTTCTGCTCCTAAAGGGCTTTAGAAAGCCCGGTTTGTCATTTTGCAGAAATGAAGTGTAAAGGTGCCCGGGCCACCCTGTCAAGCTGATAGGGCCGGGCCCGGTACAACAGGACTGGCTGTACTGCCTTATCAGTGGCCCTGTTCACATGATTCAATGAGTTCATATTTTGCTGGCCCACCCGAGTGCTGACTTTTTCCCCTGTGGATTGTGTGTTGTGGAGGCATCGGAGGTCTCAGTCTGAGCCCCGGGTCTGCAGCTTTGGATTGAGAAGGTGGCAGTGCCGTTTCCTCTGCCACCAAAATCGTTGACTCCTCCAAGTGGCAGAACTACGCAGGCACCATCACGTGGGAGTTTAATTCCAGGACATTTTTTGTGATTCGGCACTGCGTTACTTTAACTGACAATTGCGCGGTCGTGCGACGATGTACCCAAATAAAATTGATGTCCTTTTTTCCCCACACATAGATTTTTCTTTTGGTGGTATTTCATCACCTCTGCGATTTTTTTATTTTCTACGCTATAAACAAAAAAAGAATGACAATTCTGAAAAAAAAAAAACAATATTTTTTACTTTCTGCTATATAACATTCCCAATAAAAAAAAATGTAAAAATCAAATTTTTTCATCCTTTTAGGCCAATTTGTTTTCTGCTACATATTTTTGATAAAAAAAAATCCCAATAAGTGTATATTGATCGGTTTGCGCAAAAGTTATCGCATCTACAAACTATGGGAAAGATTTATATGTCACTTTTATTTATGTATTTTTTTTTTTTTACTAGTAATGACGGCGATCTGCAATTTTTTTGCGGGACTGCGACATTGCGGCGGACAGATCGGACCCCTAACTGACATTTTTGACACTTTTGGGGGGGACCAGTGACATTACTACAGTAATCAGTGCTAAAAATATGCACTGTCACTGTAATAATGACACTGGCAGGGAAGGGGTTAACTAACACCAGGGGCGATTAAAGGGTTAAATGTGTCCTCAGGGGGTGCTTTCTGTGTGGGGGATGGGCTTGCTGAATGAACACAGAGACATGTGTTTCTAAATAGGAGGATCCCTGTGTTCATCACTGACCGAACATCGGTGTGCTGTGTTTACATCGGCAGACCGCCATTCTGTCTCTACAGGGAGTGATCACGGGTGCCCGGCGGACATTGGTGCCGCCGGACCCACTGATTGTCTCACCCTGTGGCCAATCGGCGTGTGTGCGTGCCCCCTCTAGCGCACTAGCGGTCCCGCGAAGCGACAAACATGTATGTTGTTTCATGGGACAGAGCCGACCTGCCGCCATATAACTACGGCCGCTGGTCGGCAGGCGGGGAAGGTTAAACTGCTTCCCTTCCAGTCTCATTGTGTGGCCCCCATATCCTCCTACACTCCTTGGGACTGAATAGTTTCCTTCCTACGCTGGGATCACCATTGAGGAGGCAGTGACAGCCCAACTGCCTGAGCACAAGTGTGCACCCCCTTCCCAAACATGCAAAATCACGTATCTATACACAGCCGCGCCCGCACTGACGCAGTAAATCTACAACATGCGGTCAGCAAGTGGTTACAGGGAAGTCGTTTTTCCCACTCTATGCAGGGAGTGAGGGTTGATGAGGTTCAAAGGTGGAAGGCTTGGAAGAGACGTGAACCCCAAGAAACTGTATCTCGTCTTGTATTTGCAGGTTCGTGACTGGCTGGTTCAGCCATTATCACAGGAAGAGAAAACGTCTCCACCCAATCATGGTGCAGCAGATTGAGCCGCAAGCCGTCAGGTAATGAATACAGGACATGCGAAGCAACCATCGTGTCATGAACCAGTCTGAGCCGCCTAGGTATTCCTCTCATTGTTTAGGTGGAGATGATGAACAGGGGACGCAGACTCTTCCATTTCAGGGACTTTTTATAACCAAATCTTAATGATTATAGATCAATAGGCCATTTTCTAACTGCTTGCTGCCCAGCTTTATATATCTACCCCAGCTGCTACCGCTACCGTGCGGGCTGGCTGCGCAGAATCACATATACTCACTATATTACCAAAAGTATTGGGACACCTGCCTTTACACACACATGAACTTTAATGGCATCCCAGTCTTAGTCCATAGGGTTCAATATTGAGTTGGCTCCACCCTTTGCAGCTATAACAGCTTCAACTCTCCTGGGAAGGCCGTCCACAAGGTTTAGGAGTGTCTATGGAAATGTTTCACCATTGTTTCAGAGGTGCATTTGTGAGGTCAGGCACTGACCCACTTCATCCCAATGGTATTCTATCGGGTTGAGGTCAGGACTCTGTGCAGGTCAGTCAAGTTCCTCCATCCCAAACTCGCTCCTCCATGTCTTTATGGACCTTGCTTTGTGCACTGGTGCGCAGTCATGTTGGAACAGGGAGGGGCCATCCCCAAACTCCTCCCACAAAGTTGGGAGCATGAAATTGTCCAAAATGTCTTGGTATGCTGACGCCTTAAGAGTTCCCTTCACTGGAACGAAGGGGCCAAGCCCAACCTTCTGAAAAGCAACCCCACATCATCAGGGCTGTCTTTAATATTGATTGAACCCTGGGCAAAAATTTTCTTGGGCCCCCCTATGCAATTTTGCTCTCCACCCCAAAATCCCAATAAAACAAATAAACACGCACATAGACTTCTCTAAAAAAAATGTTACTAATGTACCATAAAGAACTGGTCCACACTCACTGATTGGTTGCTAGAGGTTACTGCACATCCCTTCTGCTCACTGATTGGTTGCTGGAGGTTACTGCACATCATTACTGCTCACTGATTGGTTGCTAGAGGTTACTGCACATTATTACTGCTAACTGATTGGTTGCTAAAGGTTACTAAAAAAAAAGTGTAAAGTAAACTGCGCTCAGTGCTAATCAGTCATCAATAAATGCATCAACACTCACAAATATACCCGATACTACAGTGTACATAGAAGATTTAAATAGAAAAGTGTTGCACTAAAATATCCCTTTTAAACAGAAAAGCATTTCAATGATAAGTCCATCCTTATAATCAGTGTCAGTGAAAACGTTCATCCATTTAAATCAGTGTCAGTGAAAAATCCACTAAGTGAAACATCCGGAGGTGCTTTTAAATATCACCATAAAGCGCTCTGGATACCTCCACCATTCAGAGGCGCTTACCAGATAATCCGACTCATCAAAGCGAAGGTCGAACACGCTGGAAGGAATAATTACCACAGCCAATTTTAAATAACTCCACTGCTTATTTGGGCTCCTCCTTTCATTTGAATGGGGACACTTTTGGTCTATGCAGACTTCCTTTCATTGCCAACCAGTACTCAGGAAATAAAGGCACACTGGTGTGTATCGGGGTTTAGGGTACATGCACATTAGGAGCAGAAAAAATGCCAGAAATTCTGGCAGAAAAAGTGGAATAAAAGTTGCTTATAGTGGTTCATATTGCACAAGAGTTTAGGAGAGTTTATCGACATTAGGCTGGGTTCTGGCTTCCACGGCTCGCCCGGGTCTCCTGTCCCACCGGGATACCCAAGCGACTAGCCGGCACATCCGCCGGCTGGCCTAAGACCCGAACAAAGCCGCATTCGGCTCTGATCGGGTCTCTGATGTAAAAACCCGAAAAGGGAGATCATAACATCACTTCCAGGTACTGGAACCTTAAAGGCGCCAAAAAAAAAATGACAGCATTCAAAACAGCCAAACTTGGCATTTTGAATGCTTTCAAGTGCAGAGGAGGGATATGGGGGTCTTTTAGACCCCAGATCCCTCCATAAAGAGCACCTATCACTGTCACAAGGGATGTCTAAGTGATCAAAAAAAAAATATTTCAATGGACAGTGTAAAAATAAAAAAAATTAAGAAAAAATATATTTTAAGCGCCCGTCCCTCTGAGCTCGCGTGCAGAAGCGAACGCATACGCAAGTCGCGCCTGCATATGTATACAGTGTTCAAACATCACGTGCGGTTTCACCACGATCATTAGAGTGAGAGCAATAATTCCACCCCATAATCTCCTCTGTTACTCTAAACTGGTTACCGTTAACATTTTTTAAAGCGTCACCTATAGAGATTTTTAAATACCGTAGTTTGTCGCCATTCCACAAGAGTGCGCAGCTTTAAAGCGTGACATGTTAGGTAAATATTTACTTGGCGTAACATTATCTTTCACTTTATACAAAAAAATTGGGCTAAATTTACTGTTTTGTTTTTTTTTAATTCATGAAAGTGTATTTCTTCCCAAAAAATTGCATTTGAAAGACCGCTGCGCGAATACCGTGTGAAATAAAATATTGTAACGATCGCCATTTTATTCTCTGGGGTCTATGCTAAAGAAAAAAATTAAAATAAATATATATATAATGTTTGGGGATTAGAAGTAATTTTCTAGAAAAAACTACTGATTTAAACTTGTAAAGAAAAAGTGCCGGAAAAAGTCGGGTCAGCAAGGGGTGTGTAATGAAAACAGAAAGAATCTTGTTAAAAATGTCCTTAGCAGCGTTGATTGGGGGGCAGGGGGACTGGGGGAGGCAAAATATAAGCAGAATAAACTTCAGTTTTAATAAAGCCAACAATTTTTTTTTCTTTGTGATGCATCTGCAGCCTTTTGTCCAAATGGACGTCTTTATTGGAGGATCTGCAGGCGGCAATGCTCCGGATATTTCCGCCGGTCACCGTGGAGGAATGGCTGGAAGAGAACGCCTTGCCGCATTACCAGCAGCTTCAGGAATTAGTGGAAGATCTGAACTCCTCCATGGACGTAGGGGGCGATACGGCACAATAATGGATCCGGGATAACAGAACTCCGTCCTTACCTGTATAGTGAAAAGGAGATCTATACTTTATTGAAGATCTCTTTGTGAATGTGATCCTAAATGTATGACACAATCTTATAGAATCCTCCTAAAGTTTGACTGAAGACAATTCTTTTTTGTAGTGTTGGATGGAGTGGGGAAGGATGGGAACCCCTGTCAGGTTTTTATTCGGTGTCCCTGTTATGGAGAATCATCCTCTCTATGTGTCCTGTTTACCATTATTATAGAAAGTAAAAGAAAATCCCACATTTTGGGTTGTCCCCAGAACAGGAATAGAGGGAAAATCATTCAATGGTGACACCCCGGGATTCCCTCACTTCCTGTTTGTCAATGGGACAGGAAGTGAAGGGAAATCTCCCCTATGGGACACAGAGGGCAGCAATGGAAAAGTAGCCGCTCAGGTGTGAGTGATTTAACCCTCCAGAGTCAGGTGTGAGTGATTTAACCCTCCAGAGTCGGATGCACATCCAGTCCGCGGTCTGAGAAAATCCAAGCACAAGAGAAATTTTGACTGCTTCCCTTTCTTTGTCTGTCTGGTCTATGACGTTTGCTGTATTTGAATACAATTTTTACTCAATAAAGTCCACTGTTTGTCTTTCATGTCGGAGTGTGGTCAAAATTTCTCTTGTGCTTAAAAAAAACAAAAAAAAAAAACATGACCGGGGTCAGAACCCCACTTTACTCCATACAAAATAAAAAAAAATGTCTTCAGTTCTACTTTAAAGTGTTACTAAACCCGTAAAATCAGTCTGTATATGCAGTAAAGTATGCTTGTTATACTCACAGTGGAACCTAATGGGTTAATCTTTCGCATTGTGTAAAAAGTCTGTTTGATCCTGTCTTCTCTGATCCTCCCCTTCTTACACTGTCCCGAATCCATCTCCTGATAGAACAGAGCCGTGGGACCACTCTGCACATGCTCAGTTGTGTGTGTTTTGCTAAAGAGTTGTTTTATATTTTTTATTTGGGAGGGTGCATGTGATCAGCACAGGGCCAATCAGCACTGTCCAGACAGAGGGTCAGGGTCCTGCAGCCTCATAGGACAGTAAGAGGAGAATGAAAACTCCTCCTACAAGCCTTAACCAGACACTGAGAGAAGTCACAAGACTGCTATATACTGCTGATGAGAAAAGGGATTTAGAAGTTTATATTTACTAAAATAATTGCATTTCCATGTTCTGTGTACTGTGAGAGATCAGATATAGTGAATGCAGAGTCCTGGGGAGATCAGATATAGTGAATGCAGAGTCCTGGGGAGATCAGATATAGTGAATGCAGAGTCCTGGGGAGATCAGATATAGTGAATGCAGAGTCCTGGGGAGATCAGATATAGTGAATGCAGAGTCCTGGGGGGATCAGATATAGTGAATGCAGAGTCCTGGGGAGATCAGATATAGTGAATGCAGAGTCCTGGGGTGATCAAATATAGTGAATGCAGAGTCCTGGGGGGATCAGATATAGTGAATGCAGAGTCCTGGGGAGATCAGATATAGTGAATGCAGAGTCCTGGGGAGATCAGATATAGTGAATGCAGAGTCCTGGGGAGATCAGATATAGTGAATGCAGAGTCCTGGGGAGATCAGATATAGTGAATGCAGAGTCCTGGGGTGATCAAATATAGTGAATGCAGAGTCCTGGGGGGATCAGATATAGTGAATGAAGAGTCCTGGGGAGATCGGATATAGTGAATGCAGAGTCCTGGGGAGATCGGATATAGTGAATGCAGAGTCCTGGGGAGATCAGATATAGTGAATTCAGAGTCCTGGGGAGATTAGATATAGTGAATGCAGAGTCCTGGGGAGATCAGATATAGTGAATGCAGAGTCCTGGGGAGATCAGATATAGTGAATTCAGAGTCCTGGGGAGATCAGATATAGTGAATGCAGAGTCCTGGGGAGATCAGATATAGGGAATGCAGAGTCCTGGGGAGATCGGATATAGAGAATGCAGAGTCCTGGGGAGATCAGATATAGTGAATGCAGAGTCCTGGGGAGATCGGATATAGTGAATGCCGAGTCCTGGGGAGATCAGATATAGTGAATGCAGAGTCCTGGGGAGATCAGATATAGTGAATGCAGAGTCCTGGGGAGATCAGATATAGTGAATTCAGAGTCCTGGGGAGATTAGATATAGTGAATGCAGAGTCCTGGGGAGATCAGATATAGTGAATTCAGAGTCCTGGGGAGATCAGATATAGTGAATGCAGAGTCCTGGGGAGATCAGATATAGTGAATGCAGAGTCCTGGGGAGATCAGATATAGTGAATTCAGAGTCCTGGGGAGATCAGATATAGTGAATGCAGAGTCCTGGGGAGATCAGATATAGTGAATTCAGAGTCCTGGGGAGATCAGATATAGTGAATGCAGAGTCCTGGGGAGATCGGATATAGTGAATGCAGAGTCCTGGGGAGATCGGATATAGTGAATGCCGAGTCCTGGGGAGATCAGATATAGTGAATGCAGAGTCCTGGGGAGATCAGATATAGTGAATGCAGAGTCCTGGGGAGATCAGATATAGTGAATTCAGAGTCCTGGGGAGATTAGATATAGTGAATGCAGAGTCCTGGGGAGATCAGATATAGTGAATTCAGAGTCCTGGGGAGATCAGATATAGTGAATGCAGAGTCCTGGGGAGATCGGATATAGTGAATGCAGAGTCCTGGGGGGATCAGATATAGTGAATGCAGAGTCCTGGGGAGATCAGATATAGTGAATGCAGAATGCTGGGGAGATCAGATATAGTGAATGCAGAGTCCTGGGTGGATCAGATATAGTGAATGCAGAGTCCTGGGGGGATCAGATATAGTGAATGCAGAGTCATGGGGGGGGGATCAGATATAGTGAATGCAGAGTCATGGGGGGGGGGATCAGATATAGTGAATGCAGAGTCCTGGGGAGATCAGATATAGTGAATGCAGAGTCCTGGGGGGATCAGATATAGTGAATGCAGAGTCCTGGGGAGATCAGATATAGTGAATGCAGAGTCCTGGGGGGATCAGATATAGTGAATGCAGAGTCCTGGGTTTAGTAACACTTTAATGAATAAATTCTATGCATTGTCTGTAAATGGAGGTGTCTGTCTGTCTGTATCTGTAAATATATGTGAATATAAAATGGAATTATGGGCTTGTTGTACACCCAGGCTGTGTCTGTCCTTTACTGTTCCTTTTTCTCAGTGGAAGTCTCTGTTTGGTAAGACGATTATGCTGTACGGTCAATTAATGCCCATTAGTGCAGACGTCACTGGCCCCCAGAAGGAGCGGCCTCGCTCTGGGCAGGGCCAATGGGGAGAAGTCTTCTGGGAATAATTTGCTGTGCGCCGCTCAAGTGTTCAGGTTTGGCTAGAAGAAAAAGTGCCAACCCTAGGAGGGATTGCAAAGCAATGCCGCTGAGAGTGAATGACGTGAGCATGGCACACTACAGAAAGGAGCAACAGCACAGAGAGCATGCGGCAAAACAATGCGCATGCGCTGGTGACATCATTGGAGTGAAGATCGCACTTTTCTTTATCGTACATCACAGGACACAGAGAAGGCCATAATAATGACTATCTGGGTTATACGCCACCTACAGGTGAATGTACACTGGCAAACCAATAGACAGGAAGTACCCCCTATATAACCCCTCCCACACAGGAAGAACCCCAGTTTTTTTGCCAGAGTCTTGAAGGTGATGGTCATGGCTGTTTATAAGCTCTTCAACCTAAATGATATCCCAGTTTAGGAGCGTTGTGATCGGATCCATTTGGATGGCCCATTCTGGCTCTCACAGCTCTGAACCAGTTCTTGACCATTCAGTCCTTCCGCATGGAGTCAATTCATTCAGTGGTAGCTTCTCTGAAGGAACGAGAATTTTTGGCATCTGTAGATATCAAGGATGCATACCTGCAGGTGCCAATTTTCAGGCCCCATGAAAAGTTTCGCAGTGGGGCAGTGTCATTTTCAGTTTGTGGTCTTGCCATTCGGCCTAGCTACCGCTCCCCGGGTGTTTACAAAGGTCTTAGCCCCGGTGTTGGTATTCTTAAGGTCACAAGGGATCCAATAGTGGGATATCTAGACGATCTGCTACTCAAGAATTGATCAGGCCCAGGGCTAACACGGAACGTGACCCTGACAGTCCAGTTCTTGGAAGACCTGGATTGGATTCTAAACATAGAAAAATCAGCATTGTGGCCAATTCCGGTTCTAGAATATCTGGGCCTGATTCTGGACACAGCTCAGGGAAGAGTTTTTTGCCTCCAGCAAAAGTCCTGGCCATAAGAGTTCTGGTCTGGTTCATAAGAGGGAGGAGATATCCCTCTATATGGCTGTGGATGAGATTGCTGGGCAAGATGGTCTCCTCGTTCGAGGCAATCCCTTATGTGCAGTTTCATTCCAGTCCGTTTCAGAACAGCATTCTATCCGCTTGGAACAAGAAACTCAAAGCATTGGATTATCTAATGGTTCTGTCCCCAAAGGTGAGGCAGGATCTCACATGGTGGTTGGTACCCAGCAATTTAGGGAAGGGGGAAGTCTTTTCTGCCAATAATCTGGAAGGTAGTGATTATGGACGCCAGCCTATTGGGCTGGGGGGGGGGGCTATTCTGGAGGAAGCATCTGTCCAAGGAAAGTGGTCTCGGGTGGAAAAGCTCTTACCCATCAACATCTTGGAGATCCAGGCAGCTCGGTTGGCACTTTTAGGATGCCAGGCTGCAGGATTGTGCTGTCGGGATTCAGTCCAACATTGCCACTGTAGTAACTTATATCAACCACCAGGGGGGAACCAGGAGCAGTATTCACCCCAGGCGTGGACAACTGGCAGGCGGACTTTCTAAAGCCTCGTACACACGCAACGATTATCGGCCGACCGATCGTCCGACTTTTGTCCAAAGTGGTGTTTTGTTGGTTGGAATGTTCCTAGACTGCACACGAATTTTCTCGGCCAACAAAAATCTACTTCTGAAGTGATGTCATGTGCTGGTTTACTTTCCATGTATTTTTGTCTGCCGAAATCTGTACTGACTGACGGAAAATCGGCCGTTGTGTTGACGGCCAACAAAAATTTTATAGCCTGCACACCAGATAATTTTCGGCCGAAAAGTCGCAGTCGGTTGTCGGAATCATCATACTAACAAGCCGTAAATCGGCAGATCGGACGTTGGCCGAAAATTCATGGCCAATTATCGACGCGTGTGTACGAGGCATAAGTCTCCAGAAGTTGTTTCCAGGGTAGGGTACCCCAGACGTAGATCCATTGGCATCCAGGTTCAACAACAAGCTGGACAAGTTTGTATTCAGAACCAGGGATCCAATCGCTATTGGAACAGATGCGTTAGTAATCCCTTGGCATCGGTTCTCTCTGATCTATGCCTTTCCTCCTGTCCAACTTCTGGCTTGGCTGCTGCGCAGAATACAGGTGGAGGGGAAACCGGTGATCCTGGTGGCTCGGGCCTGGCCCAGTACGCAGAGATTGTAAAATTGGCAGTAGGGGAGCCATGGTTACTTCCATGCCTTCGAGACCTTCTTTCCCAAGGTCCTATATGCCATTCTGCTTTACGACACTCTGGCTATTGAGACCAGAGTCTTGAAGGATCGAGGGATTTCGGGTCCGGCTCTAGCTACATTGATAGGAAGTCCGTCTCTAGAAAAATCTATCATAGAGTCTGGAAATCTTACATCTCTTGGTGTGAGTCCAAAAGATGGCATCCTCACAAGTATGGTATTGGAAGAATTCTTGCCTTTCTCCAATTAGGAGTGGAATTGAAGTTGGCATTAGAAACTATTGAGGGCAGATCTCAGCCTTATCTGTGTTCTTTCAGAGACCGAAAGCGACACGATCGTCGGTGCGAGCATTTCTGCAAGGTGCGATTCGCACTTTTGATACTGTTGAGGGGACCAGTGACATTATTACAATAATCAGTGCTAAAAATATGCACTGTCGCTGTTCTAATGAAACTGGCAGGGAAGGGGTTAACACCAAGGGCGAACAAAGGGTTAAGTGTGCTTCTAGGGAGTGCTTTCTAACTGTGTGGGGGGATGGACTCAAGAGATGAACACAGAGACCTGTCTTCCTAAATAGTGGGAACGCAGGATCCCTGTGTTCTTCTGTGACAGAACGGCGGTCTGCGTTGTTTACATTGGCAGACCGCCAATCTGTCTCCATGGAAAATGGTGGCCAGTGGACATCGCGTCCGCCAGACCCGATGATTGGATCACCCTCCAGCCAATTGGCACTTGCGCAAACTTCAGCTAACTGCTACACGAAACGACGTGCAGGTACGTCGTTTCGCGTAACAGAGCGGAACTGCTGCATTCTAAGTACAGTGGTTGGTCGGCAACTGGGTAAAAGGAAACTGTTACATTCCCAGCATGCCAGGAATGCGAACTCACATTGGTTGTGTCCTCAACCAAACGGTCACATCCCCCAATGGCCGGTGTGATAACTGATCACATGTGCAGCACCATGGCAGTTGTAGATCAAACAGAGGCCAAGATGGTGGCTTCCATGGCTGGAAATAATAGGAGGTTTATAGTTCCCCCTTTAAGTTGTAACAACCCAATCCAGAATCTGAATCCCGGGCCTCTCGCTCTGCTGTATTGTAGAAGTCATATTACCCGGAAGCCGTGTTCTCCGCTATCCCAAATTATATCCATTCCTCTATCTTTCCATGTAAAAATTCAGCAGAGCTTCCCAGAGGAATGCGATATTAGTGGAGATATTTCCATAGAGTCATCTGATATATGATTGCCTATGTGGTTGGAAATCTCAGACATGAAATCTGAACAAAGCATATCCCTCTATAGTGTGTACTTGTCTCAGTCCAGAGCACTGAGTGTAATTTCTGTCTGCTGCTTCCTTCCTCTGCTATCTGCATGAGCCTCCCCCCTCCGCTATCTGCATGAGCCTCCCCCTCCGCTATCTGCATGAGTCTCTTTCCCCCTCCCCTATCTACATGAGTATCCTACCTCTCCTTCCTCTGATGTCTGTATGAAACTCCTCCCCCACTCCCCTTTCTGCATGAGTTTCCTCCCCCCTCTGCTATCTGCATGAGTCTCCTTCTCCCCCTTCCTTCCTCCCCTATCTGGATGAGTCTCCTCCCCCCTCTGCTATCTGCATGAGTCTCCTCCCCTACCACTCCCCCCTCTGCTATCTGCATGAGACTCCTCCTCTATCTGCATGAGTCTCCTCCCCTACCACTCCCTCCTCTGATATCTGCATAAGACTTCTCCTCCTCTGCTATCTGCATGAGTCTCCTCCCCCCTCTGCATGAGACTCCTCCCCTATCTGCATGAGTCTCCTCCCCCCTCTGCTATCTGCATGAGACTCCTCCTCTATCTGCATGAGTCTCCTCCCCTACCACTCCTTCCTCTGATATCTGCATGAATCTCCTCCTCCCTCCCCTCCCCCTACTTCCTCTGTTATTTGCATAAGTCCCCCCATCTGCATAATTGTTTCCTCCCCTTTCTGCATGAGTCTCCTCTATCTGCATGAGACTCCTCCCTCCCCCTCTGCTATGTACATAAGTCTCCTCCCCTACTTTATTTTCTACCTGTATGAGTCTCCTCCCCCTCCTTCCTCTGCTAGAGCCTCCTCCCCCTCTGCTATTTGCATAAGTCTCCTCCCCCTCCTTCCTCTGCTAGTGCCTCCTCCCCCTCTGCTATTTGCATGAGTCTCCTCCCCCTCCTTCATCTGCTAGAGCCTCCTCCCCCTCTGCTATTTGCATGAGTCTTATCCTCCCTCCCCCTCTGCATGAGTCTCCTCCCCTTCCCCTGCTATCTGCATTAGTCTCCTCCCCTGCTATCTGCATGAGTCTCCTCCCCATCCCCCCCCTTTGGCTATCTGCATGAGTCATTTCTGACAAGTTTTCCTAACACCAAGACATAAATGGTGACAGAGGAAAAGCTGCAGCACACAGCCTGTGATCGACAGCTTCAGCTCTGTTCCTGTGTGCTGTGAAGGGGGCGTGTCCTTTTCCTCCAATCAGCTCTCCTCATTGAGCTCTGCAGAGTGTGACTTCAGCTCTCCGCCCCCTGTTTTCTGATCGCTCAGACAAGCTGTATACATTCTGGACTTTGAATGGATGTAGAATGGAATGGATGTATATCACCTGAGGCCGGTCACTGCAGAGTATATGGAGGGTTTACACCCACTTTAAGCTTTTTTCCTTCTATCAGCATGCAAACTGATTGGCTTATTGAGTGGATTCCATTGCACAGAACAGGTAAATAAAATGGTTTTTATTTTTTGGAAAAAAAAATGAATACTTTTGAAAACACTTTAAATACAAGCAATCTGACCTTTGTTACCCACTGGCGGCCCCATACAAGCAATCTGACCCGTGTTACCCGCTGATAGCCCCATACAAGCAAAGCTCAGACTAACTGAGGGAGAATCCGTTGTACTGCAGAGCCCATGGTGGGGTTGAAGTCAAGACACTGAAATTCCGTCACACCATGTCTTATGGAGCTACCTTTGTACCCAGGGGGGGAGGGGGGCGGGGCACAGCCATGCTGTACAGGAGGGGGGGGCACAGTCATGCTTTGTACACGGGGGGGGGGGGCGAGCAGTCGGGGGGGGGGGGAGCACAGTCATGCTTTGTACACGGGGGGGGGGGGGGGGGCGAGCAGTCGGGGGGGGGGGAGCACAGTCATGCTTTGTACACGGGGGGGCGGGGCACAGTCCTGCTGGAACAGAAAAGGGTCTTCACCAAACTGTTACCACAAGGCTGGAAGAGCAGAATTGTCTCCAATGTCTTTGTATGATGGAGGATTACTGGGACCCCTCACTGGAGACCCCTGGGGAAGATTTACTAAATCAGGTGCAGCTCTGCATGGTAACCAATCAGCTTCCAGGTTTTATTGTCAAAGCTTCATAGAACAAGCTGAAGTTAGAAGCTGATTGGCTGCACAGCTGCACCAGATTTAGTGAATTTCCCCCTAAACTCCATCATTTAAAGGGAGAGTCTACATACATTTGGTCATACAGTGAAGGTGTGATGGTCAAGTGTCCGAATAGTTTTGGTCATATACTGAAGCAAAGCCTCCGCCTCCGCTGCATTGGTTACGAGCTGCTCTAACCGTCCCCCCCCCCCCCCCAAATATTCCTGGACTCTGAATACTTTGTGATTTATTTCACCATATTGTACCATTATAAAAGCTCATAATATAGTGTAGGAAAAATAAATAAATATTTGAAGGTGATTTGTTACAGTAATATAATCTGCAAGAAAGACTAAAAAGTCATATCAGAGGCTATACTGTATATTCATTGGCCAACCAGAAAGCAAAGCAAACAAGGCCGGCTCTCCCATGTGTTGGATTGCACGCTTTTTGGTCTATACAAGGAGTGTCTAACCTGTGGCCCCAGAGAGTTTTATCACGCAGCGCGGGGCCCGCCTGGAGGGAGGCCGGGCAAGCACAGCAGCCATAGACAAGCCTGTCTGGAGGGAAGCAGGGGGTGCCATGCAAGCAAAGCAGCCATAGACAAGCCCATCTGGTGGGACACTGGGGAAGCAATTCAAGCACAGCAGCCACAGCGGCCGACAGACAAGCCCACCTGGAGGAACACCGGGGATGCCATGCAAGCACAGCAGCCATAGACAAGCCCACCTGGAGGAACACCGGGGATGCCATGCAAGCACAGCAGCCATAGACAAGCCCACCTGGAGGGACATTGGGGATGCCATGCAAGCACAGCAGCCACCGTAGCTGTCATAGACAAGCCCACCTGGAGGGATGCCGTGCAAGCATGGCGACTAACATAAACAAGGCCATGCAAGCACAGCAGCCACGCTGGCCGACATAGACAAGCCCGTCTGGAGGGACACAGGGGATGCCATGCAAGCACCGCCGCAGCCAACAGACAATCCCGTCTGGAGGAACACCGGGAAAGCTGCGCAAGCACGGCAGCTGACAAAGACAAGGCTGTCTGGAGGGATGCCGTGCAAGCACAGTAGCCACAGCGGCCGCCATAGACAAGCCCATCTGGAGAGATGCCGGGGGTGCAAACATAGCAACTGCGGCAACCTACTTGGACAAGCCAGGCAAATGCACTGCTGGAGGGATGTCGGGGCTGCCATGGTTGCAATAGCAGCGGCAGCAGAGAATGCAGGGGGGCCAGGTAAGTAAATGCTGCATGGTTGGATCTAGGGGATGCTGGGGTGGGCCCCAGGAGGAGGAGGAGATGCACATCGGTTCTCCCTATTGTTGGTGTATTTTATTTGCGGCCCAAAGACAATTCCTCTTCTTCCAATGAGGCCCAGAAAGGTCAAAAGTTCGGACACCCCCCCCCCCCCCCCCCCGTCCCCGCTCTATACAAACCCTTTACAGTCGTAAGAGAACTGCAATTCATACCAAAGTCATTTCTTCGTACCGCCGACAGTAATCTTCACTGTAGATCCGATTCTCCGTCCGGGGCGCCAAGCTCTGATTTACCCGCCAAGGCAAAAATAAAACAAATAGTTGCAATAATTCATCAACTTCCTATCCGTTTTTGTTATATTGGTGGGCAAAGCCAAGACATGAAGGACGCAGCTAATGTTTTATACCCGCAGAGCATCGCATGGAAGACGCAGCTAATGTTTTATACCCGCAGAGCATCGCATGGAAGACGCAGCTAATGTTTTATACCCGCAGAGCATCGCATGGAAGACGCAGCTAATGTTTTATACCCGCAGAGCATCGCATGGAGGACGCAGCTAATGTTTTATACCCGCAGAGCATCGCATGGAGGACGCAGCTAATGTTTTATACCCGCAGAGCATCGCATGAAGGAAGCAGAATCGCAGAATATCCATTGCCGGTGAGCTTTGGTGGAAGGAGGAGATTTCCACACAACCACAATTCGGAGTATTTTCCCAAATTCCATGGAATGTAACATTGATCCACGTGACGATTTGGCGTGCGTCTTCTACAAATATTTGGAATTGGTAGTTCTAAGGCACGTCCACCAAAGGCACACAGAGTGCAAGCAATAAAAATAGTGCAAGGATAAAAAAGAAAAAAATTTACGAATAAAAAAAACTAAAGTTGACTCGCTTGATGGACCGCAAAGTTTCAGGATGCGAAAAGTATGCAACAGTATTTATATCCCATGAGCTGTGATGTCACCAGGAGGCGGGGTTATCCGGACAGTAGGGTGCATTTCATTGTTGCCGCAGATATTATTTTAGATGGGCAATCATTCCGCACTTTGGTGTGCCGCGGTGCAGGGGAATCATTCATCGTCCTTGTCCAAGGTTTCCTCGCTGTCGCTGCTCTCCTCTGTGATTCTGGAGTGGAATCCCGCCAAGTCTAGTTCCAGGAAATTGGTCAGAAGTCTGGACACCCCTTCCACATCACTAGAACAGAAAGATTTAGGTATAAAATAGGCAACGCCACTGGATAATGCAGAGCTTGGAATCATAGAAACAATTACAACTTCACACACAGTCAGTCATTCACATCTACACCATTGTGTTCCCCGGTCATACCAGGGCCATGGCTGCAACTATCAGCCATAACATAATAGTGCCCCATCATTGGTGTCAGTGGGGGGAATAGTGCCCCATCATTGGTGTCAGTGGGGGGAATAGTGCCCCATCATTGGTGTCAGTGGGGGGAATAGTGCCCCATCATTGGTGTCAGTCGGAAGAATAGTGCCCCATCATTGGTGTCAGTGGGGGGAATAGTGCCCCATCATTGGTGTCAGTGGGGGGAATAGTGACCCATCATTGGTGTCAGTCGGAAGAATAGTGCCCCATCATTGGTGTCAGTGGGGGGAATAGTGCCCCATCATTGGTGTCAGTGGGAGGAATAGTGCCCCATCATTAGTGTCAGTGGGAGGAATAGTGCCCCATCATTGGTGTCAGTGGGGGGAATAGTGCCCCATCATTGGTGTCAGTGGGAGGAATAGTGCCCCATCATTGGTGTCAGTGGGAGGAATAGTGCCCCATCATTGGTGTCAGTGGGAGGAATAGTGCCCCATCATTGGTGTCAGTGGGAGGAATAGTGCCCCATCATTGGTGTCAGTGGGAAGAATAGTGCCCCATCATTGGTGTCAGTGGGAGGAATAGTGCCCCATCATTGGTGTCAGTGGAGGAATAGTGCCCCATCATTGGTGTCAGTGGGAAGAATAGTGCCCCATCATTGGTGTCAGTGGGAAGAATAGTGCCCCATCATTGGTGTCAGTGGGAGGAATAGTGCCCCATCATTGGTGTCAGTGGGAGGAATAGTGTCCCATCATTGGTGTCAGTGGGAGGAATAGTGCCCCATCATTGGTGTCAGTGGGAGGAATAGTGCCCCATCATTGGTGTCAGTGGGAGGAATAGTGTCCCATCATTGGTGTCAGTGGGAGGAATAGTGCCCCATCATTGGTGTCAGTGGGAGGAATAGTGCCCCATCATTGGTGTCAGTGGGAGGAATAGTGCCCCATCATTGGTGTCAGTGGGAGGAATAGTGTCCCATCATTGGTGTCAGTGGGAGGAATAGTGCCCCATCATTGGTGTCAGTGGGAGGAATAGTGTCCCATCATTGGTGTCAGTGGAAGGAATAGTGTCCCATCATTGGTGTCAGTGGGAGGAATAGTGTCCCTTCATTGGTGTCAGTGGGAGGAATAGTGTCCCATCATTGGTGTCAGTGGGAGGAATAGTGCCCCATCATTGGTGTCAGTGGGAGGAATAGTGCCCCATCATTGGTGTCAGTGGAAGGAATAGTGTCCCATCATTGGAGTCAGTGGGAGGAATAGTGTCCCTTCATTGGTGTCAGTGGGAGGAATAGTGTCTCATCATTGGTGTAAGTGGGAGGAATAGTGTCCCCATCATTGGTGTCAGTGGGAGGAATAGTGCCCCATCATTGGTGTCAGTCGGAAGAATAGTGCCCCATCATTGGTGTCAGTGGGAGGAATAGTGCCCCATCATTGGTGTCAGTGGGAGGAATAGTGCCCCATCATTGGTGTCAGTGGGAGGAATAGTGCCCCATCATTGGTGTCAGTGGGAGGAATAGTGCCCCATCATTGGTGTCAGTGGGAGGAATAGTGTCCCATCATTGGTGTCAGTGGGAGGAATAGTGCCCCATCATTGGTGTCAGTGGGAGGAATAGTGTCCCATCATTGGTGTCAGTGGGAGGAATAGTGCCCCATCATTGGTGTCAGTGGGAGGAATAGTGTCCCATCATTGGTGTCAGTGGGAGGAATAGTGCCCCATCATTGGTGTCAGTGGGAGGAATAGTGTCCCATCATTGGTGTCAGTGGGAGGAATAGTGTCCCATCATTGGTGTCAGTGGGAGGAATAGTGCCCCATCATTGGTGTCAGTGGGAGGAATAGTGCCCCATCATTGGTGTCAGTGGGAGGAATAATGTCCCATCATTGGTGTCAGTGGGAGGATTAGTGCCCCATCATTCTTCAAGTGATTACCACGGAGGAGAAAGTCCGTTATTTTTCAGCCATGTGACTGTAGTTTTCAGATCCCATTGGATTGAGCTGAAAATAACTGTCACATTTTATAAATTAGGAAGGGTCTCAGGGTTTTAGGTTTATGAATTGAGCCTCGTGTCCCATCTTACCTGCGTCCTCCCAGTACGGCAGTCTGGGTAAGTGGGTGGGATATTCCCGTCAGAAGACGTAAGACGATTAGGTAGCCCTTCCCGAAGTATCTCACTTTCTCCTCTTGGACGCTGACGTCTCGTATCTCGCTGAGCAGCACCACCGCTGCAAAAGAAAAAAAAGCAGCGACCTTTTTTACCGTCAGAGCAATTCATCATAAATAATCATTTACCGGATCCAATCCATCCGTGACCCCAAATTCCACCCGCTCCAGAATGCAGAACCAACACCACCTACCTTGCTCCTGGCCTCCTTTACACATGGTCAGTAATTTCCGGTACAAGCTGAATGATTTGATGACGGCCTTCCCTTCCCGCTTGTCAAATATCACTTCCTGTAAAATAAAGGAGAAAACAAATTGAAGAAAAGTCCAAGTGGAATGTAAAACGTGAGTGCAGGCAGAGCTGCTGATAAGGCAGAACAGCCACCCTCCTGTACTGGGCCCGGGCCCCATCAGTTTAAAAGGAGGGCCCGGGCACCTGCTGACCAGGAGGTCCGGCTGTACCGTCTTATTGGAGACACCGATCCTCTTCTGCCTCCTCCTGCAGTGCTGCCGGCTTCTCCTCCTCTTTCCCCCTCCGGCTGCATTGCAGGGGACTTGGTTCTATCACATGCACCCCTTCCATCTGCTGTCCGGGCCCCCTTTGCACCCCTTTCCCCCGCAGCCAGCTTCCCTTCTCTCCTCTCCTGCCAGCAGCCGCTGAATGCACACAGGGGGACGTTTCAGGATGGAGAGCGGGGGAAGGGGCCAGTATATATATCCTGCGGGATTGCTGCACTCAGCCATAGACTACTATTCTATCCTGCAGCTTTGCTGCACTTAGTCATAGACTTCTATTATATCCTGCGGGAATGCTGCACTTAGCCATAGACTTCTATTATATCCTGCGGCTTTGCTGCACTTAGTCATAGACTTCTATTATGTCCTGCAGAATTGCTGCACTTAGCCATAGACTTCTAATATATCCTGCGGGATTGCTGCACTTAGCCATAGACTTCTATTGTATCCTGCGGGTTTACTGCACTTAGCCATAGACCTCTATTATATCCTGCGGGATTGCTGCACTTAGCCATAGACTTCTATTGTATCCTGCAGAATTGCTGCACTTAGCCATAGACTTCTAATATATCCTGCGGGATTGCTGCACTTAGCCATAGACTTCTATTATATCCTGCGGGTTTACTGCACTTAGCCATAGACCTCTATTATATCCTGCAGGTTTGCTGCACTTAGCCATAGACTTCTATTATATCCTGCGGCTTTGCTGCACTTAGCCATAGACTTCTATTATATCCTGCAGGTTTACTGCACTTAGCCATAGACCTCTATTCTATCCTGTGGGATTGCTGCACTTAGCCATAGACTTCTATTATATCCTGCGGCATAGACTTCTATTATATCCTGTGGGATTGCTGCACTTAGCCATAGACTTCTATTCTATCCTGCAGGTTTGCTGCACTTAGCCATAGACCTCTATTCTATCCTGCGGCTTTGCTGCACTTAGCCATAGACTTCTTATTATATCCTGTGGGTTTGCTGCACTTAGCCATAGACTTCTATTCTATCCTGCGGGTTGCATCCATGCTGCTGTGCACACAGGAGGAGAGGGACGGGAGGAGAAGGAGCAGATCATCCCTTTTCTCTCCCATCCATGCGAGGAAGGGGGAACGGTCAGTGCAGGGCTCTGGGCTGTATGAGAGGCGCTCTCAGCTAAGAGCCCTGCAGCCGGCAACCCCACTGGGCCTTCCCCGACAGAGGCGGAACGCCAGGGCCCAGTTGCAAGTGCGACTTTTGTAATCCTTGTAGTTCCGCCACTGCTTATAAAGAAAGTGGAGCTGCTGTTTGGGTTGGCAGCTTGGATTTGCCTTCTGGGCTTCACTATTGGCCAATTTGTTTGCCTATTGCATTGAAGGCCAGGAGGACTGGGGGTCAGGCTGTCAGCAGCACAGCCGAAGCTGTCAAATCACAGGCTGTGTGCTCCCTCCCCTGTCACCTTTTACCTCTTGGTGTCAGGAAAACTTGTCAGGAGTGACTCATGCAGATAGCAGAGGAAGACAGACAGAAATGACACTCAGTGCTCTGGACTGAGACAAGTACACACTATAGAGGGATGTGCTTTGTTCAGATTTCATATCTGAGCTTTACAACCACTTTAACCACTTGCCGACCAGCGACCAAGTCGGCTCTGTCCTGCGAAATGACGTACCTGTACGTCGCTTCGCAAGATCCACATGTGCTCACTGGCCACAGGAGAGCCAATTATTGCCGCTGGGCATCCGCGATCGCTTCCCATGGAGACAGAACGGCGGTTATTTAGGAACACAGGTCTCTGTGTTAATGCAGCAAGCCTATCCCCCACACAATTAGAAAGCACCCCCTAGGGACACATTTAACCCTTTGATCACCCCTGGGTTAACCCCTTCCCTGCCAGTGTCATTAGTACAGTGACAGTGCATATTTTTAGCACTGATTACTGTAGTAATATCACTGGTCCGCCCAAAAGTGTCAAAAATGTCAGGGGTCCGATCTGTTCGCCGCAATGTCACAGTCCCGCAAAAAAAAAAATCACAGATCGCCGCCATTACTAATAATAAAAATAAATAAAAATGACAAATCTTTCCCGTAGTTTGTAGATGTGATAACTTTTGCGCAAACCAATCAAAAAAAGCTTTTTGGGATTTTTTTTCACCAAAAATATGTAGCAGAAATCAAATTGGCCTAAAATGATAAAAAATTTGATTTTTTACATATTTTTGTTATTGGGAATATTATATAGCAGAAAGTAAAAAATATATCTCTTTTTTTCAGAATTGTCGCTCTTTTTTTTGTTTATAGCGCAAGAAAAAAAAAAAAAAAATCACACAGGTGATCAAATACCACCAAAAGAAATCACTATTTGTGGGGAAAAAAAGGACATTCATTTTATTTGGGTACAGCGTTGCACGACCGCGCAATTGTCTGTTAAAGCAACGCAGTGCAGAATCGCAAAAAATGGCCTGGTCATGAAGAGGGAAAATCCTTCCATGACAGAACTGGTTAATGGAATGGCAGTAAATTTTTTTCATTTCTGAATCTCCTGGCTAAAATCTTTTTATCTATTGGAGGATTGCACACAAAAAAAAAAAATAGTTTGGGCTGGAAATCCACTTTGAGTTAAATATTCACAAACCGTACAAAAGTATGTAGATAGCTTGAAGGTAATGTGTTACCATAGTCCCAAAGTCGGTTTTGAAGCAAAAACCCCCTTCGTTGTGGGACTTTAAAGGTAACAATGAATTATCTTTGGAAAAAGTGTTTATCTAAAATGGTTTATTTAGAATTTTTGATAAAGATTTCTTAAAACCTGATCCCATTTAACAATAGTTTCATGCAATGTTAAAACATATAACTATATAGAATATGGTACATCACATATAAAAGTACATAGTGAACACATTGCTGCTTGAGGAGTGGTGCAAAGACCAACGCGTTTCAAAAACGTTAAATACACAATTCTTCCTCAGGGAATTTGAATCCACTCCTGAAAAGTGTGTACCCCAAGGATTCTCCCCCTGTGAATACACCTGATTTCCCAGATCAGAAAGCTAGAGCCAGGTATAGATCGTTTTGTAGATATTCTTAACCTGATATGATGTATGGGTAAATAAATAATTTAGATGAGGTTGCCCTCAAATTTCAGCGCATCCAGAGAGTTTGTTTACTTGCCAGCCAATCAAAAGCAAGGAACACTTCGTCACCCTTTTATTATATATGGATCTGGGTAGTAGGAAAGCCCATATTTTATATGAGGGTTTATCAATATTTATATCCCTCAAGGAATGAATATATTAACCACTTAAGCCCCGGAAGATTTTACCCCCTTCCTGACCAGGGGGTATTTTGCGATTCGGCACTGCGTGACTTTAACGGACAATTGCGCGGTCGTGCGACGCTGTACCTAAACGAATTTGGCGTCCTTTTTTTCCCACAAACAGAGCTTTCTTTTGGCGGTATTTGATCACCTGTGCGATTTTTTGATCATGCGCTATAAACAAAAAAAGAGCGTCAATTTTGCAAAAATAGCAATATTTTTCCCTTTTTTTTATATGAAATTCCCCCAAAAAAAATGTAAAAATCAAAATTTTTTAACATTTTCAGCCTATTTGTTTTATGCTACATATGTTTGGTAAAAAAAAAAAAAAATTTAAAAAAGCGTATTTTGATTGGTTTGCGCAAAAGTTATTGCGTTTACTAACTAAGGGAAAGATTTTTGTCATTTTTGCTGTTTTTTTTTTAACGCGTAATGGCGGCGATCTGCGATTTTTTTTGCGGTACTGCGACATTGCGGCAGACAGATCGGACCCTTGACTGACATTTTTGACACTTTTGGGGGTACCAGTGACATTTCTACAGTAATCAGTGCTATACATATGCACTGTTACTGTAAAAATACACTGGTAGTGAAGGGGTTAACTTTATTTGAGAGGGAGGGGCTGTGTGTGTCCCTAGGGGCGTGATTCTAACTGTGATTGGCTGTGGCTTCAGCTGTATACAGAGTGATCAATGGATCTACATAGTAGATCCATATGATCATCCTTCATACTGAGGGGAGAATGACAGGTGGCTTGTTTACACAAGCTGCCTGACTTTCTCCCTCTCCCCCGCCGATCGCAGAGTGGCCGGCGGACATCGGGTCCGCCGGTCACACGCGCGGGGGGGTCCGTGACCACGCGGGAGCGCGCCTCCGGCGGCGCGCGCTCGCTCCCTAGACCCTCACAAGCTAGTGACGTAGCCCTACGTCACTTTGCCTGTGAGGGGCTGACAGCCGCCGTAGATAGTCGTGCAGCGGTCGGCAAGTGGTTAATGCTTCAGTTACGATAAATTACAGAGGTGTCAAAGCCACTTTTGTATGTAGAAAGGGAACGTGTCTGCTTAAGAGATAGCTGTCTCTGTTACTTCCTTTAAAAGAGATACAATCCCCTATCAGTAGTAGTCATCTGTTTCCCCGACTGGGCAGTACAATCCTCCGTAGCTTGGAGAGATGACTCTGCGATCTATACCTGGCTCTAGCTTTCTGATCTGGGAAATCAGGTGTATTCACAGGGGGAGAATCCTTGGGGTACACACTTTTCAGGAGTGGATTCAAATTCCCTGAGGAAGAATTGTGTATTTAACGTTTTTGAAACGCGTTGGTCTTTGCACCACTCCTCAAGCAGCAATGTGTTCACTATGTACTTTTATATGTGATGTACCATATTCTATATAGTTATATGTTTTAACATTGCATGAAACTATTGTTAAATGGGATCAGGTTTTAAGAAATCTTTATCAAAAATTCTAAATAAACCATTTTAGATAAACACTTTTTCCAAAGATAATTCATTGTTAACTTTAAAGTCCCACAACGAAGGGGGTTTTTGCTTCAAAATATTCACAAACCAAACTTTTACACTTTGATAGAAAAACAGATTTACCTCCCAATCTTCTAAATTCTGGACGGCAACAAAGAAACAACCGGCCACATAGAAGAGCTTCCATGCAAAGGAGTCTGGAGGAAAAAGACAAAAGGGGGGGGGGGGGGAGGGGATAGGTGATGAAAATAGTTTAAAAAATCATCCACCAATGTAAAGAAACACGATTTATGATTGATGGTTCAAGATTTTCAATGAGACATTTACAATGAGAAGTCACCAATCCTAGAGCGTCTACAATACAGGAAATGTTCAGTGTGTGCTGAAAGAGTCATTGTCATTGGAGGGTCTCATCCCCGGGCAAGGGAATTAGAAAAGACAACACTATGTATGTAATAGGACTTTGAACCCCCCTCCAATCAGCACACACACATACATATATTATATATATATATATATATATATATATATATATATATATATATATATATATATATATATATATATATATATACACATATACATACACACTGTATATATTTTTTAATTTATTTATTTGAAACCACTTTTAAAATGTAAACAAAATATCTTTATTTTTGTCAGTTTGAAAACATTTATCCAATAAAAAAAAATGCAATTTTACCACTTGTCTCCCCTTTGGATTTGTGGCATGGAGATCCTCCCAGATAGTAAAGTGTGGGTCAACGCATTTCGTGGACTAAGCCGCTTCATCAGGACCTGGATTCAATCATGCAAGCACAACTCTTCACTCACAACAAATCAACGATTGCCACCTTTAATAGATGTACATTAAAAAACTAAAGCGCTAGCATCATGCAGACACAATCCCACCGGACCGCGGGAAGACCAAACAACGCAGCGGAGGTTAAACACTGACATGGTGCCATTATGGGGAGCACATGCCCTGCTGGAACTTTACCTGGAGACATGTACTGGTAATATGCCATGGGGTGTCTGTGAGGACCTTTTGGATTGTCATACAGGCCCATGTAAAGTGGGGGAAAATAATTATTTGATCCCCCGCAGAATAAAGTTTTCTATAGAAAATGTATGAAGGGAGCTGAAAATTCGAGTTGCCAAGCGACAGAAAGAAACCTTATAGATTTAGAGAAGATCTGTAAAGAAGAGTGGACCAAAATCCCCCCTGAGATGTGTGCAAACCTGGGGGCCAACTACAAGAAACGTCTGACCTCTGTGCTTCCATCTACAAGAAACGTCTGACCTCTGTGCTCCCATCTACAAGAAACGTCTGACCTCTGTGCTTCCAACTACAAGAAACGTCTGACCTCTGTGCTTCCAACTACAAGAAACGTCTGACCTCTGTGCTTCCATCTACAAGAAACGTCTGACCTCTGTGCTTCCATCTACAAGAAACGTCTGACCTCTGTGCTTCCAACTACAAGAAACGTCTGACCTCTGTGCTTCCATCTACAAGAAACGTCTGACCTCTGTGCTTCCATCTACAAGAAACGTCTGACCTCTGTGCTTCCATCTACAAGAAACGTCTGACCTCTGTGCTTCCATCTACAAGAAACGTCTGACCTCTGTGCTTCCAACTACAAGAAACGTCTGACCTCTGTGCTTCCAACTACAAGAAACGTCTGACCTCTGTGCTTCCATCTACAAGAAACGTCTGACCTCTGTGCTTCCCAACTACAAGAAACGTCTGACCTCTGTGCTTCCATCTACAAGAAACGTCTGACCTCTGTGCTTCCCAACTACAAGAAACGTCTGACCTCTGTGCTTCCAACTACAAGAAACGTCTGACCTCTGTGCTTCCATCTACAAGAAACGTCTGACCTCTGTGCTTCCCAACTACAAGAAACGTCTGACCTCTGTGCTTCCAACTACAAGAAACGTCTGACCTCTGTGCTTCCAACAAGGGTTTCTCCACCAACTACTAAGGGGATCAAATACTTATTTTACTCCCTGAACTGCAAATACACCGATGATAAAAATTATAAACCCGCCATTTCTTTGTAAGTGGGCAAACTTACACAATCTGCAGGGATCAAATCATTATTTCCCCCACTGTATGCAGGCAGTTTTGGCTCCAGCAAATTACAATTTTGTATCTTTTATGGCTGCACATCTTTGAAGAATAACCCTATATAAAGCACAGGAGAATAGATATATTTTTTTCTGCTTGTTTCCTTCCCCCACTTCACTGCCACATTTGGCACCTTTCTGGGGGGGGGGGGGGCGCAGACTGTACCTCTTTTGTAAAATTACATTTTTAATGGATAAATGTTTTTAAACTGACAACAATAATGATAATTTGTTTACATTTTAAAAGTGGTTTTAAATAAATATATTATATATAAAGTATCTCACAAAAATAAGTACACCCCTCACATTTTTGAAAAATATTTATTCTATCTTTTCATGTGACAACACTGAAGAAATGAGACTTTGCTACAATGTAAAGTAGTGAGTGTACAGCTTGTATAACAGTGTAAATTTACTGTCCCCTCAAAATAACTCAACACACAGCCATTAATGTCTAAACCACTGGCAACAAAGTAAGTACACCCCTAAGTGACAATGTCCAACACACAGCCATTAATGTCTAAACCGCTGGCAAAAAAAGTGAGTACACCCCTAAGTCACAATGTCCAAATTGGGCCCAATTAGCCATTTTCCCTCCCCGGTGTCATGTGACTCGTTAATGTTACAAGGTCTCAGGTGTGAATGGGGAGAAGGTGTGTTACATTTGGTGTTATCGCTCTCACTCTCTCATACTGGTCACTGGAAGTTCAACATGGCACCACATGGCAAAGAACTCTCTGAGGATCTGAAAAAAAAAAAAAAAAATTGTTCCTCTACATAAAGATGGCCTAGGCCAGTGATGGTGAACCTTGGCACCCCAGATGTTTTGAAACTACATTTCCCATGATGCTCAAGTACACTGCAGAGTTCATGAGCATCATGGGAAATGTAGTTCCAAAACATCTGGGGTGCCAAGGTTCACCATCACTGGCCTAGGCTATAAGAAGATTGCCAAGACCCAGAAACTGAGCTGCAGCACGGTGGCCAAGACCATACAGCGGTTTACCAGGACAGGTTCCACTCAGAACAGGCCTCACCATGGTCAACCAAAGAAGTTGAGTGCAGTGCTCAGCGTCATATCCAGAGGTTGTCTTTGGGAAATAGACGTATGAGTGCTGCCAGCATTGCTGCAGAGGTTGAAGGGGTGGGGGAGGGGTCAGCCTGTCAGTGCTCAGACCATACGCCGCACACTGCATCAAATTGGTCTGCATGGCTGTCATCCCAGAAGGAAGCCTCTTCTAAAGATGATGCACAAGAAAGCCTGCAAACAGTTTGCTGAAGACAAGCAGACTAAGGACATGGATTACTGGAACCATCTCCTGTGCTCTGATGAGACCAAGATAAACTTATTTGGTGTCAGATGGTGTCAGGCGTGTGTGGGGGCAACCAGGTGAGGAGTACAAAGACAAGTGTATCTTCCCTACAGTCAAGCATGGTGGTGGGAGTGTCATGGTCTGGGGCTCCATGAGTGCTGCCGGCACTGGGGAGCTACAATTCATTGAGGGACCCATGAATGCCAACATGTACTGTGACATACTGAAGCAGAGCATGATCCCCTCCCTTCAGAGACTGGGGGGCAGGGCAGTATTCCAACATAACGACCCCAAACACCTCCAAGATGACCACTGCCTTACTAAAGAAGCTGAGGGTAAAGGTGATGGACTGGCCAAGCATGTCTCCAGACCTGAACCCTATTGAGCATCTGTGGGGAATCCTCAAACAGAAGGTGGAGGAGCGCAAGGTCTCTAACATCCACCAGCTCTGTGATGTCATCATGGAGGAGGGGAAGAGGACTCCAGTGACAACCTGTGAAGCTCTGGTGAACTCCATGCCCAAGAGGGTTAAGGCAGTGCTGGAAAATAATGGTGACCACACAAAATATTGACACTTTGGGCCCAATTTGGAGATTGTCACTTAGGGGTGTACTGACTTTTGTTGCCAGCGGTTTAGACATTAATGGCTGTGTGTTGAGTTATTTTGAGGGGACAGTAAATTTACACTGTTATACAAGCTGTACACTCACTACTTTACATTGTAGCAAAGTCTCATTTCTTCAGTGTTGTCACATGAAAAGATAGAATAAAATGTGAGGGGTGTACTTACTTTTGTGAGATGCGGTATCTTTGCTGATTGGAGGGGTCTTCAAAGTCCCATTACATAGTTGTGTCTTTTTGAATTACAATACAGGAGCCCCTGCGGGGTGATTGGCCATTCATCCTCTTCTGAAGGAGTGCAACATTTCGAATTGCAAATCTTCCAAATCAGAAATGGTTCCAATCCCGGGAGGGGGAGCGGGACGGGGGGGAGGGGGATGGGGAGTGCTCGGCTCAAATGAACTGGAGAGCTGGACTTGGTATTTAGGATTCGGACAATGAGTAGCCTCTGGGAACTTACCTGTGCTGTAATACGCAGCTGCCAGCCCCACCGAAGAGATTCCTGGAAGACAAGCAGCTGTATTAATACACAGTAATGATTCCTACAAATATTTCAGGGGTTGCATAAAGCCGTTGTAAACCACTGGATGTTTTATTAATGTGCTAGTGTGCATGGTATACTAGCACATTATGTTCAACTGTCCTTAACCACTCGCTTACTGAGCACCCCCCCCCCCCTTCCTGCCCGGCCAAACTTCACCTTTCAGCGCTGTCACACTTTGAATGACAATTGCACCGTTATGCAACACTGCACTCATATGAATTTTTATTTTTTTTCACATAAATAGAGATTTCTTTTGGTATTTAATCACCACTGGGGGGGGGGGGGGGTTATTTTTGTTAAACAAACAAAAATAAGACGGAAAATTATGGGGAAAAAAAAGTTTTCATCGTTTTTTTTATAACATTTTTCAAACAGTTAATTTTTCTCCTTCACTGACGGCACTGATAAGGCAGCACTGATAGGGGACACTGATGGGCACTGATAGGGGACACTGATGGGCACTGATAAGGCAGCACTGATAAGGCAGCACTGTTAGGGGAGACTGATGGGCACTGAAAGCTGGCACTGATGGGCACTGATAAGGCAGCACTGATAGGGGACACTGATGGGCACTGATAGGGGACACTGATGGGCACTGATAGGGGACACTGATGGGCACAGATAGGGGACACTGATGGGCACAGATAGGGGACACTGATGGGCACAGATAGGGGACACTGATGGGCACAGATAGGGGACACTGATGGGCACCGATAAGGCAGCACTGATAGGGGACACTGATGGGCACTGATAGGGGACACTGATGGGCACAGATATGGGACACTGATGGGCACAGATATGGGACACTGATGGGCACAGATAGGGGACACTGATGGGCACAGATAGGGGACACTGATGGGCACAGATAGGGGACACTGATGGGCACAGATAGGGGACACTGATGGGCACTGATAAGGCAGCACTGATAGGGGACACTGATGGGCACTGATAGGGGGCACTGATGGGCACTGATAAGGCAGCACTGATAGGGGACACTGATGGGCACTGATAAGGCAGCACTGATAGGGGACACTGATGGGCACTGATAGGGGACACTGATGGGCACTGATAAGGCAGCACTGATAGGGGACACTGATGGGCACTGATAAGGCAGCACTGATAGGGGACACTGATGGGCACTGATAAGGCAGCACTGATAAGGCAGCACTGATAAGGCAGCACTGATGGGCACTGAAAGCTGGCACTGATGGGCACTGATAAGGCAGCACTTATAGGGGACACTGATGGGCACTGATAGGGGACACTGATGGGCACTGATAGGGGACACTGATGGGCACTGATAGGGGACACTGATGGGCACAGATAGGGGACACTGATGGGCACAGATAGGGGACACTGATGGGCACTGATAAGGCAGCACTGATAGGGGACACTGATGGGCACAGATAGGGGACACTGATGGGCACAGATAGGGGACACTGATGGGCACAGATAGGGGACACTGATGGGCACAGATAGGGGACACTGATGGGCACAGATAGGGGACACTGATGGGCACTGATAAGGCAGCACTGATAGGGGACACTGATGGGCACTGATAGGGGACACGGATGGGCACAGATAGGGGACACTGATGGGCACTGATAAGGCAGCACTGATAGGGGACACTGATGGGCACTGATAGGGGACACTGATGGGCACAGATAGGGGACACTGATGGGCACAGATAGGGAACACTGATGGGCACTGATAAGGCAGCACTGATAGGTGACACTGATGGGCACTGATAAGGCAGCACTGATAGGGGACACTGATGGGCACTGAAAGCTGGCACTGATGGGCACTGATAAGGCAGCACTGATAGGGGACACTGATGGGCACTGATAGGGGACACTGATGGGCACTGAAAGCTGGCTATGATGATGAGGCACTGATTAGCAGTACTGATGGGCACTGGTAAGTGCCACTGGTGGGGGGAGCGTGGGACTGATGTCCTGCTTACTGAGGCCGGTGATCGGCTTTAGTTTTTTCTCCTCATGTGATTAGTCGGACCAGAGTAGTGCAGGGAATACTTTGAAGTCGCACAGATATGAATGGTACTCATTGGAAATCATGGGGTAAGACTTCTCATGCAACTCTGCAGTCCCAAATCACACAAGTGCCCCGTTCACACGATTTTACCGTGATTTTTTTGCCGCCATTTTGACTGGGCTTGAAGCAATGCCTATGTCTGTGGACATAAAATCGGCCAAAAGAAGTGCAGGGATTACTTTGAAGTCGTTGCGACTTGAAGTTGCACAGATATGAACGGGACTCATTGGAAATCATTGAGTATGACTTGTCATGCGACTTTGTGGTCCCAAATCGCAGGACAAGTCGCACAAGTGTGAAAGGGGCCTAGCTGGCACTTTGTGGAAACTAGCTAACTGCCACTGACACGAAGGCCCCTTTCACACCTGTATGACCTGAAACACACACGACTTTGCCGTGCGACATTGACAGGACTTGAAGCAATGCCGGTGTAGAGGTCTATGGATCTCAAGTCACATCAAAGTCAGACCAAAGTAGTGCTGGGACTACTTTGAAGTCGCACAGATATGAACGGTACTCATTGGAAATCACGGGGTACGACGTGTCATGTGACTTTGCAGTCCCAAATCGCAGGACAAGTCGCACGAGGGTGAAAGTGGCCTAATACAGTAATCAGTGATAATACTATACACTGTCACTGTACTGACAATGGCTGGGAAGGGGTTAACATTGAGGGGCGATCAAAGAGTTAAATGCATGCTTAATGTTTGTACAGTGTGCTAATTCTACTCCCCTCCCCCAATCTGCCTCCCAATCTCCAACTTCCTCCACCTTCAGGAGAGTCCTGAAAACTCATTTCCTAAGGTAGGCCAATCCCACCTCAACCCAAAAACTGAGCTTTTACTTTATTCATCAATCCTCCTCTTTGCTTCTTCCAAGACCTCCTGCTTTCTACCTCCCATGTCACCAGCCTCTCCCATCCTCTGGAACTCCCTACCCCAATCTGTCTGCCTATCTCCAGCTCTGTCCTCCTGTAGGAGATGCCTGAAAACTCATGTCTTCAAGGAAGCCTACCACGCCTCAACCCAACAACTTTAACTTTCTACATCAACCTTCACTTCTCATAAGACCTCCTGTTCTGTAGCTCCCTCATCACTTACAGGACTTCTCCAGAGCCTCTCCTATCCTCTGGAACTCTCAACCCCAATCTGTCTGCCTATCTCCAGCTCTGTCCACCTTCAGGAGATGCCTGAAAACTCATGTCTTCAAGAAAGCCTATCAAGCCTCAACCCAACAATAGAACTTTTACTTTCTCTGTCAACCTTCACTTCTCAACACCTGTAGCTCCCTCATCTACAGGACTTCTCCAGAGCTTCCCCCATCTTCTGGAACTCTCAACCCCAATCTGTCTGCCTATCTCCAGCTCGGTCCACCTTCAGGAGATGCCTGAAAACTCATGTCTTCAAGAAAGCCAATCAAGCCTCAACCCAACAATAGAACTTTTACTTTATTCATCAACCATCCTCTTTGCTTCTTCCAAGACCTCCTGCTTTCTACCTCCCATGTCACCAGCCTCTCCTATCCTCTGGAACTCCCTACCCCAATCTGTCTGCCTATTTTCTACTCCTATCTTCTACTCTCGCCATCTCACCTCTTCAGGGACGCCTATCCCATCTCTACCTAAATACTTAACTTATACTTTCATCCCCTTGCAGATATCTTTTGTTTTACTTGCTCCCCCTTTTTTAGATTGTAAGCTCTTATGAACACAACCCTCCTAACTCTCCTGTATTGACTTGCACTGTAACTGTAAACCACTGAGCAAACTGCTGGTGCTAAACAAATCCTATAATATAATAAAAGAGGTAAACTCACCAACCAAAAGGGACCATGAGCGGATGCTGGGGTTCCTCTTGAGATGCAAGCGGGTCCCCGTGTGGCTCTCCACCTGCATATACATGGCTGCCTTTTTCCTGGAAGACAAAGAGAAGGAATGGCAGTAGACCCCCGGCACAGAGAAGGAATAGCAGTAGACCCCCAGCACAGAGAAGGAATGGCAGTAGACCCCCAGCACAGAGAAGGAATGGCAGTAGACCCCGGCACAGAGAAGGAATGGCAGTAGACCCCGGCACAGAGAAGGAATGGCAGTAGACCCCGGCACAGAGAAGGAATGGCAGTAGACCCCCGGCACAGAGAAGGAATGGCAGTAGACCCCCGGCACAGAGAAGGAATGGCAGTAGACCCCCGGCACAGAGAAGGAATGGCAGTAGACCCTCGGCACAGAGAAGGAATGGCAGTAGACCCCGGCACAGAGAAGGAATGGCAGTAGACCCCCGGCACAGAGAAGGAATGGCAGTAGACCCCGGCACAGAGAAGGAATGGCAGTAGACCCCGGCACAGAGAAGGAATGGCAGTAGACCGCGGCACAGAGAAGGAATGGCAGTAGACCGCGGCACAGAGAAGGAATGGCAGAAGACCCTAGCACAGAGAAGGAATGGCAGTATACCCTAGCACAGAGAAGGAATGGCAGTATACCCCGACACAGAGAAGGAATGGCAGTATACCCTAGCACAGAGAAGGAATGGCAGTATACCCCGACACAGAGAAGGAATGGCAGTAGACCCCGGCACAGAGAAGGAATGGCAGTAGACCCCGGCACAGAGAAGGAATGGCAGTAGACCCCGGCACAGAGAAGGAATGGCAGAAGACCCCGGCACAGAGAAGGAATGGCAGTAGATCCCAGCACAGAGAAGGAATGGCAGTAGATCCCAGTACAGAGAAGGAATGGCAGTAGACCCCGGCACAGAGAAGGAATGGCAGAAGACCCCGGCAGCCCGTATGGAGTGGCAGCCTTATCTGAGGAGGTTTTTATCTCCGGCATTCAATATTGAGTGTTGTGTAACGGCCACATCCGGCTTTCTGGTAAACCAGTGACTGGCAGAGAGGAGGAAGGGTGACCGGGAAGAGGAACCAGAAGGCAAGAAGGAAGTTTCATTATAGTAGTTGTGCTGTGAACCAGCATGGCCGGTGACGTGGGGCTCCGCAGCTTCGAACAAACGCAGCCAATCCATTCACGGGGAAGCTGTGACATCACTGAACCATACAAAGCTTTGGGTTATCAATGCTGGGCAGGAAATTGATGGGAGATCTTGAAATTTCCATTGCTGCTTACTGGCATTTTTTTGACGTTTTTGATTCCATTGCTTTTTTTAAGTCTGGGTTGTGCTTGGAGGCATCATTGATGGAACATAGCCTGGGGTCACACGGGGGCATGCTGAACACCGCATGTGATTTGCACCAGAAACGCACCACATTCCAGTGCGCATCACATGCGATGTCTGTGCCATGCGATTTGAGCCATATATTTTGTATCACATATCCACAAAAATATTGTCGGACCCTTGTTTTCTCAATGTGAACACTCATGCAATGCGATTCTGGCAAGGGCACTGCATTTTGCAGTCTGTTTTGGGGGATCGTTCATGAAACATGAAGCCCCGTTGACATTGTGCCGATTTGGCATGCGATTTGTCATGTTAAATCGCATGTCAAATTGGTGCCTATTGCCGGCACCGGTTCACACTGAGAGCGGGGGTGAATTCACTCGGCTGAACACGCTCGATTTCAAACTTGCATGTCAGTGCAACTTCGGGGGGCGATTTGACAGTCATCTGTACCGGTTCATGCACAGATGTCTACTGAAATTGCCCCGAAGTCGCCAAAAGTAGTGCAGAAACTACTTTTGGGAATTGATGCGCCACAAAGTCAGGGATGCACCAATTCGGAAAGTGACGCTGCCGGCAATAGGCTCTGATTTGGCATGCGATTTCACATGTCAAATCTGCCCGATGTGAACGGGGGCTGAATATTCCATGAACGACACCCCGAAACAGAGTGCAAAATGCAGTGACAGAGTCACATTACATAGGTGTTCACACCCATGCGATGCGATTTTGATGAGGGGAAAAAAGGGTCCACATTTGCACCAAAATGTTGTAGGACCCTTTTTTTTCCCCGCGCTTAAATCTTATCGCATGGGTGTGAACACGCATGGGATGCGATTCTGGCAAGCATTGCATTGTGGGAAAGTGGGAGTTACTAAAATAGCAGAGAGGTGAATTTTAGCTAAAAACACAAAAAAAACGCTGAAAAATGCCAATGCAAAAAAGCTGAAAAACTCTGAAAAACTCACTACAAAGCTACCGGCGTTTTATAACGTCCCGTGTGCATGAGGCCGAACAATTGCCATTATTAATCTTTTCTTCCTCTTGTCCTTTGTTGCAGCAACTTCCTGTCTGCGTGTGTAATGCGCCCTATAACAGCCATGTGTAGAATCTCCTGTAATCCAGGGTGACAACACAGGAGCACAACTGGGTGACAAGGACAGAGAGTTGTCACCTTATAACAGGAAGTTCCTCCACAAGGTTTTACCTTCTAGTACTTGCAGAGCTCTAACCACTTCCCCACCCCCTATAACAGTTTTAGTGCTCCAGGGCGGCCTCGCTGCGCAGGCTCGTGTATATATACGTGATCCTGCACTGCCAGGTAGCGAGCGCGAGTACGTGCCACTTCCGGGTCTGGGGCGCACACACGCGCGCCGCCAGCGCTCTGCTCCCAAATCCGATGTGATTATAAAGCGCATTCGATGTCCACCGGCACCCACCAACCCTTCAGTACAGAGGGAGGACGGCGGTCTGTCAGTAGGGAAGGCAAGGATCCTGTGCTCCTGCAAAGCAGAGACACCAATCCATGCCTTTCCCCTAGTACAAGCTCCTCCCCCACTGTACAAAAACACTGGCTAGGCACATTTAACCCTTTGATCACCCCTTCCAAGCTAGTGTCATTAGTACAGTGACAGTGTATATTGTTGGCACTTATTACTGTATTAGTGTCACTGGTCCCCCCAAAAGTGTCAGTTAGTGTCCAATTTGTTTGTTTGTTGCACTATAAGTTGCTAATTGTCACCATTACTAGTAAAAAAATATATAAAACTTCCAGTATATATCCCATGGTTTATAGACACAATATTTTTTGCATAAACCAATCAATATATGCTTATTGGGATTTTTTTTTACCAAAAGTACATTGCAGAATACATATTGGCCCAAATTGATGAAGAAATTTGAATTTTTATCAAAAAAATTTTATGGATGTTTTATAGCAGAAAGTAAACAAATATTTATTTTTTTCAAAATTATTTGTCATTATTTGTTTATAGCATAAAAAAATAAATAAATAAAATAAAACCTTTTACAGCTAA